>NC_086445.1:26367959-26667959 GCF_028390025.1 Pseudophryne corroboree | reverse complement strand
CAGTTTGTGCAAGGAGAGATTGATTGCTTCTTTTTTGGTGGGTCCCAAACCAACCAGTCATTTCAGTCACAGTCGTGTGGCAGACCCTGTCGCTGAAATGATGGGTTCGTTAAAGTGTGCATGTCCTGTTTATACAACATAAGGGTGGGTGGGAGGGCCCAAGGACTATTCCATCTTGCACCTCTTTTTTCTTTCATTTTTCTTTGCATCATGTGCTGTTTGGGGACAATTTTTTTGAAGTGCCTTCCTGTCTGACACTGCAGTGCCACTCCTAGATGGGCCAGGTGTTTGTGTCGGCCACTTGTGTCGCTTATCTTAGTCACACAGCGACCTTGGTGCGCCTCTTTTTTTCTTTGCATCATGTGCTGTTTGGGGACAATTTTTTTGAAGTGCCATCCTGTCTGACACTGCAGTGCCACTCCTAGATGGGCCAGGTGTTTGTGTCGGCCACTTGTGTCGCTTAGCTTAGTCACACAGCGACCTTGGTGCGCCTCTTTTTTTCTTTGCATCATGTGCTGTTTGGGGACAATTTTTTTGAAGTGCCATCCTGTCTGACACTGCAGTGCCACTCCTAGATGGGCCAGGTGTTTGTGTCGGCCACTTGTGTCGCTTATCTTAGTCACACAGCCACCTTGGTGCGCCTCTTTTTTTCTTTGCATCATGTGCTGTTTGGGGACTATTTTTTTGAAGTGCCATCCTGTCTGACACTGCAGTTCCACTCCTAGATGGGCCAGGTGTTTGTGTCGGCCACTTGTGTCGCTTATCTTAGTCACACAGCGACCTTGGTGCGACTCTTTTTTTCTTTGCATCATGTGCTGTTTGGGGACAATTTTTTTGAAGTGCCATCCTGTCTGACACTGCAGTGCCACTTCTAGATGGGCCAGGTGTTTGTGTCGGCCACTTGTGTCGCTTAGCTTAGTCACACAGCGACCTTGGTGTGCCTCTTTTTTTCTTTGCATCATGTGCTGTTTGGGGACTATTTTTTTGAAGTGCCATCCTGCCTGACACTGCAGTGCCTCTCCTAGATGGGTGTTAGGTTCCTGGTGCTCAGAACAAGGGAGATGTTATGAAGTGAGTCCAGAGCACCAGGACATAATGCTGAGAAAGGGGAATGGAAAGGGAATAGCAGAAGAATGGGGGTAAATGGTATATGTTACACAGAGCGCCACGTAGGGCCAGCAAATCAAAGGGATGATGAATACAAAGAATACTTAAGTGCACATCCCTTTTGTATGCGAAGGGTATTTCTTTCCAGTGTTTTCCTCTACTCCCGTGTGTTCAGCATATGGGGAGAAAACAGATGGTACAGCATGTGTGGTACAGTACTTTTAATCACACAACAAACAAAAAGACATATAAATAATTTGTGCAAATAGCAAAAAACTTCAGAACAGAGATATCCTGAGTATTAGGAGACAATGTGGATAGGCTGTATAATTACCGGAAAATATTGAGAACCGGTGGAAAACAGTTCTCAATATAAGTTCTTTAATTTATCACCAGTGTGATCCTCCCGGGTAGGCAGTCTGGGATAGGTTCCTGGCAAAAATTAAGTCCTCCACTTCCCTCCAACAAAACTCCAGGGTGTGCTGTTCCAACAGGACCCAACGCGTTTCAACCCTGTACTTAGGGTCTTTCTCAAGGCAGTGAATTAAAATGTCATTCTTCTATCCTTCCTTATATGTGTGGTTGCGTCCAATCCCTCAATCCCATAAATCCACCTATTAAACTTAACCCAATCAGAGACATGGATATTGGATCCCAGTGGAAAAGGCGTCCCATATCTGACGTGGCCATCTTCGGCCCTCCGCGACGTCACTTACGCATTTCAGAGGAAGTACGTCATCGGCGCCGTTCCCATGGCAACATCAATGCTCATGCGGCTTCCCCGGCCGCGACGTCGTTGCTTTGGTTCCCTTGTTGTTCCCGTGTTGTCGGCACCATCACCTAGGAGACCAGGGCGCCTTCATTAGTTTCTACTTCTGGCGTTTCCCGTCTCCCTGTGATTGCACTCCTCCGCAAAGATTGTATTTTGACGATATAACCATGGTGGCCACGTCATTGAACCCTGTTCATTTATCCCTAAAATAGCATATAAAAACATTATATAAGTCTCAAAGTATCTTTAGGAAACCATCAGTTCTCTATTTTAAAGGGAATAGCCCCTGGCGCCCTATCTCCGTTGTCTCGCCCGTGCTGTCAGTACACTCTTGCGAGACTATGGTTGCTTGAGCCCATGGCAGCCGCGTTTGAAGGGCGGATTACGTCTGCCCAACTTCGATGCCCCCTCAGGTCTTAATGAGAGACAAAGAGTGTACCAAGACAGGGTGATAACAAGGGGCCCTCTTACTGAAACAACCAAAGCCAGGGGCTACTAACTAGCCAAAAACTAAATGCAGGGCCGGCGCTACCACTAGGCAGCTTTAGGCAGCTGCCTAGGGCGGCGACCACTGGAGGGCGGCACTGCAAAGTGAAAGTGAAAGAACACACACACTCCTCAGGCTCCCGCTCCTATTCTTTAAGAGGAGCAGCTCGTTGGCGCCTGGCCCACCACGTCTGACTGTCTGCAGTGCAGTGCCACTGCCTTCAAACGTGAGTGTGCCGCCCTAGCTACTTTAGTTCATGAAGGAGAGTCCTGCTGTCACCCGCTGCCCTGGTCGCTGGTCCGCTCCGCTGCTGCATCAGGCGCCGCCTCTCCGGGAGATCGAGAAAACTGTTATCCGCGCCCCCCTTGCAATCCCGGTGCGTCCCACATTATGACCTGACACTCAGTCACACAGTCCTGACTACCCGCCGTGGCCGCTCCGGCGCTCCCGCGGCAGGCGTCCCCCCCCCTTCACCCCTGCTTTTCGGCACAGCACAGTGACTGACTGACAGTGACACAGGTCAGACTCAGGGCTGCACATGAAGGAGTCACCCGCTGCCCTGGTCCGCTCCGCTGCCGCATCAGGCGCCGCCTCTCCGGGAGACATCAAGCACATTGTTATCCGTCCCCTCCTTCCCCTCCCCGCAATCCCGCGGCCGCATCTCATCAGTACCTACCTGCAGTACTGGAGGCAGTGCCAGGGTATGGAGGGCCCGGGGGCAAGGATAGATAGAAGTTTGGGCAATACTGGGGTAAAGGAGGGGGTTTGGGGCAGGCAATACTAGGTGCAGTGATAGGGGTAGGGAGGGGGGTAAAGGTGAATAGCAGTTGGTGTCCCCTGCACAGCTGTGATGTCCCTGCCGCACTGTGGATCTCTTTCTCGGCCACAGTATTCACAGGTGCATGCAGGGGGCGAGGGGTCATGGAAATCCACGCTTATACACCAACAGCCATAAAAATTCCTCCTAAGGCACGGACTTCTGCTAAATGCTAATGTGAAACGGAAAGTGACTCTCTCCCTGCACTCTTGTTTCTCCCTCTACATGCTACTGCAGGGGATCTCTACTGTGCTCAGGGCTTGGTGAGTCAAGTCTCTGGTGTATAAAACAATTGCTCATGCATCCTGGCAATGTATATTTTCAATGTATTATTTTACTACAGTGATATACATTGTGTGTATATATATATATATATATATATATATATATATATACACACACACACACACACACACACACACACACACACACACACATTGCATCCTGAAAGTGACCAACGTTTCGGGGCCGTGGCGCCCCTTTGGTGATCACCTGACAAAGGGGCGCCACGGCCCCGAAACGTTGGTCACTTTCAGGATGCAATAAATCACTGTTTACATTTTAACGTGTTGGGAGGAGTCTCTGAGTGCCGCTGCATGTTTCTACTGGTTTTATATATATATATATATATATATATATACATATCTCGAATTATGCAGAGATATGATTTTTTCTTTTCTTCCCCCGAATCGATCACTGTCGCTGGCAGTGATCAGGCGGCCTGTGGCACCCGTCCCTCTTCTATCCAGCAGCTGTGGCTTGCACTGTCTCCCTCCCAGTGTGCTATAATGTGAATTTGGGCTCATTCAGTGTGCTATAATGTGAATTGCGTCTCATTCAGTGTGCTACAATGTGAATTTGGGCTCATTCAGTGTGCTACAATGTGAGTTTCGGCTCATTCAGTGTGCTACAATGTGAGTTTCGGCTCATTCAGTGTGCTACAATGTGAGTTTCGGCTCATTTATACCCCTTTTCCACTAGCATAGCACGGGTCGCAGCCGTGTCGTCTGACACGGCTGCGACCCGTGCTACAGCCCCCTGCTGACAGCGCTCACCAACCCGGCAATTGCCGGGTTGGTGACGCGCTAGTGACGCGGCAGGGGCGGCGCTGGGAGATCACATGCACTGGAGACCCTATGCACTGTGAATGGGAGCCGTGTCGCCTCGACACGGCTCCCGTTCACACTAGACAGCTAGCCGGGTTGAACACGTGAACAACCCGGCTAGCTACCAGGGTAGGATTCCCGGATCACTTGATCCGGGAATTTGCCAGGGGACCCGTTTCCACTAGGGAAAAACACGGGTAAATGCGCGCGCCCGCGCATTTACCCGTGTTTAAAAGAGCTAGTGGAAAAGGGGTATTAGTGGGCTATAATGTGAATTTCGGCTCATTCAGTGTGCTATAATGTGAATTTCGGCTCATTCAGTGTGCTACAATGTGAATGTCGGCTCATTCAGTGTGCTACAATGTGAATTTTGGCTCGTATTGGGTGCTACAATGTGAATTTCGGCTCATTCAGTGTGCTACAAGGTGAATTTCGGCTCATTCAGTGTGCTACAATGTGAATTTCGGCTCATTCAGTGTGCTACAAGGTGAATTTCGGCTCATTCAGTGTGCTACAATGTGAATTTCGGCTCATTCAGTGTGCTACAAGGTGAATTTCGGCTCATTCAGTGTGCTACAATGTGAATTTCGGCTCATTCAGTGTGCTACAATGTGAATTTCGGCTCATTCAGTGTGCTACAATGTGAATTTCGGCTCATTCAGTGTGCTACAATGTGAATTTCGGCTCATTCAGTGTGCTACAATGTGAATTTCGGCTCATTCAGTGTGCTACAATGTGAATTTCGGCTGATTCAGTGTGCTATAATGTGAATTTCGGCTCATTCAGTGTGCTATATTGTGAATTTCGGCTCGTACCGTGTGCTATAATGTGAAAGGGGCACCAGTACTAGATAGTATAAGGGGTTCTACTACACGGGACATGCCCCCTTTTGGGTGACTATGCCCCCTTTTCCTTGACTTTTGCATACCCCCACTTCAAAATTTCCACTTCGACCACTGTGTGTGTGTATATATATATATATATATATATATATGAGACTACATACACACACATATATGTGGGGGGGGGGGGGCAGCTGACAATTTGCCTAGGGTGCTGAGAAACCTTGCACCGGCCCTGACTGAATGTATGTGCGGTTTGCCGCCAAAGGAAAAGAACAACAAAGGAAATGCTGACCACACGCCGACACAATACTTTTGTGTACCGGCGGTGACAGCATAAGCAGAACCCTCTGCAAAACACCAGTGACAGAAATAATAACGGAATACAGCGGCCTTGGCCGACGGACGCGGCAGAGCCGCTACTCACGGAACCGGTACGAATACTGGCAAACGGACAGGAACTCCCAATGCTGCTGACACAGACTCTCAGAACTGGAGGACAGGCAGAATCCCAAACGACAGACCGGTGGACACCAAGAAGCCAGAAACTTGACCAGGCACAGGCAAAGCCACTGGACCTCAGGACAGGAACGCCTCACGCTAGGACACGGGATCAGACACAGGAATCGACACAGGGACTGACACAGGAATCGACACAGGAAGCAGCTCGACTGACACTGCTACACAGGAGCTAGCAGGAACCAAGCTCAGAACTCAAGCAGACTGGAAACCTAGAAATATCACCAGCGTCTGTGAATTGCAGTCAGCCAGCATATAACAGAGAGGCCTAATTAATAATTTCATGCAGCTGCCCTGTTGCATGACTCCAAACTGACAAGATGCAATTAGCAGCCAGGTGAGGCTGAACACATGGGAACAAGCTGCAATTACACAGACTCACCAGCGGCAGCAACCAAGATTATTCTAAAACAGAACAACGGGAAAACCTGGCCTGCAAGACAACTTATAAACATAAAATAGGAATGAACCACTACCTGTGGTTCATAACAGTATCCCCTCCTTAAGGGTGAGCTCCGAGCACCCCATGACACCCACGGGGAACATGAACAGAAGAATAACATAAAATACATAACTGACATGCAAAACAGGAATGAGCCACAGCCGTGGCTCATTAAAATGGGCCAGGTGTTTGTGTCGGCCACTTGTGTCGCTTAGCTTAGCCATCCAGCGACCTCGGTGCAAATTTTAGGACTAAAAATAATATTGTGAGGTGTGAGGTGTTCAGAATAAACTGGAAATGAGTGGAAATTATGGTTATTGAGGTTAATAATACTATGGGATCAAAATGACCCCCAAATACTATGACTTAAGCTGTTTTTGAGGGCTTTTTGAAAAAAAAACCACCCGAATCCAAAACACACCCGAATCCGACAAAAAAAATTTCGGTGAGGTTTTGCCAAAACGCGTCCGAATCCAAAACACGGCCGCGGAACCGAATCCAAAACCAAAACACAAAACCCGAAAAATGTCCGGTGCACATCACTACAAATTACAATGAGCAGGTCCAGGTGTTTAACTAGTTATATTGCAGGACCCAAGGCAAAAGTTTGTAAGGACCACTATGTACAATCCTTACCTATGATGAAAAACATGTAACACATGAAACTGAGACAGGGAAGATGGGCCCCTCTCAGCTCTGGGCCCCATAGCAGCTGCACTGTCTTCACCTATGATAGCTACACCCTTGACTGTACCTCGATGCTGGGGTCCCTGCAAATGGGGATCTCAGTTACAGTTACCCTCCATATATTTATACTCACAGTGAGGAGACTCAGCAATCCCCAGAGGAGGTGATGTCCCTGCACAGACAGATGTAGGGATAACAGTAACTGCCTGTACTGTACCTCACATGCCGGGGTCTCTGCAGATGGGGATCTCAGTCACATTTACCCTCCATTTATTTATACTCACAGTGAGGAGACTCAGCAATCCCCAGAGGAGGTGATGTCCCTGCACAGACAGATGTAGGGATAACAGTAACTGCCTGTACTGTACCTCACATGCCGGGGTCTCTGCAGATGGGGCTCTCAGTCACATTTACCCTCCATATATTTATACTCACAGTGAGGAGACTCAGCAATCCCCAGAGGAGGTAACGTCCCTACACAGACAGATGTAGGGATAACAGTAACTGCTGTACTGTACCTCACATGCCGAGGACTCTGCAGATGGGGATCTCAGTCACATTTACCCTCCATATATTTATACTCACAGTGAGGAGACTCAGCAATCCCCAGAGGATGTAACGTCCCTGCAAAGACAGATGTGGGGATAACAGTAACTGCTGTACTGTACCTCACATGCCGGGGTATCTGCAGATGGAACGCTCAGTCACATTTACCCTCCATATATTTATACTCACAGTGAGGAGACTCAGCAATCCCCAGAGGAGGTAACGTCCCTGCACAGACAGATGTAGGGGATAACAGTAACTGCTGTACTGTACCTCACATGCCGGGGTCTATGCAGATGGGGCTCTCAGTCACATTTACCCTCCATATATTTATACTTCCAGTGAGGAGACTCAGCAAACCCCAGAGGAGGTAACGTCCCTGCACAGACAGATGTAGGGATAACAGTAACTGCTGTACTGTACCTCACATGCCGGGGTCTCTGCAGATAGAGCTCAGTCACATTTACCCTCCATATATTTATACTCACAGTGAGGAGACTCAGCAATCCCCAGAGGAGGCACAGTCCCTGCACAGACAGATGTAGGGATAACAGTAACTGCCGTACTGTAACTAACATGACTCTGCAGATGGGGCTCTCAGTCACATTTACCCTCTATATATATATATATATATATATATATATATACACACACACACACACACACACACACACACACTCACAGTGAGGAGACTCAGCAATCCCCAGAGGAGGTAACATCCCTGCAAAGACAGATGTAGGGATAACAGTAACTGCCGTACTGTAACTAACATGACTCTGCAGATGGGGCTCTCAGTGACATTTACCCTCCATATATTCATACCTCCCAACATGACCCTCTCAAGGAGGGACAGAATGCTTTGCTCCTGGACTTCCCTCTTAATTTATGATAGCCATCACCTGTGCTGAAACACCTTTCTTATCCATTAAACTGTTCAAAACAGGTGCATACAATCATAAATTAAATGTAAAGTCCAGAAGCAGAGCATTTTGTCCCTCCTGGAGAGGGTCATGTTTGGAGTTATATTATACTCACAGTGAGGAGACTCAGCAATCCCCAGAGGAGGCACAGTCCCTGCACAGACAGATGTAGGGGATAACAGTAACTGCTGTACTGTACCTCACATGCCGGGGTATCTGCAGATGGGGCTCTCAGTCACATTTACCCTCCATATATTTATACTTACATGGAGGAGACTCAGCAATCCCCAGAGGAAATACAGTCCCTGCAGACAGATGTAGGGGATAACAGTGACTGCCGTACTGTACCTCACATGCCGGGGTCTCTGCAGATGGAACGCTCAGTCACATTTACCCCATATATATATATATATATATATATATATAGACAGTGTGCGACTTGCACTCAGGAGACTTGAAAGAATAGGCTTATGTCAACGTTTCGGAGCTCATGCTCCTTTATCAAAACAAACTGCAAATAAACCAAAATGCAAACATTTATACATTACCATACAGCAATCCCTAGAGGAGGTACAGTCCCTGCACAGTCAGACATGGGGCATAACAGTAACTGCCGTACTGTACCTCACATGCCGGGGTCTCTGCAGATGAGGCTCTCAGTCACAAGAAGGTAACGTCCCTCCACAGACTGTTATGCCCTATGACCATGGGGGCATGATAAACATATGGGGTGCTAGATACACATATGCCCCCACAGTGCCAGATACACATATTCCCTCACAGTGCAAGAGACACCCCCACACTGCCAGATAAACAAATGCCCACAGGAGTGCCAGCTATTCCCCCCCAGTGCCAGATATGCCCCCACAGTGCCAGATACACATATGCCCTACTGTTCCAGATACACAAATGCTCCACAGTGCCAGATACACATATGCCCCACAGTGCCAGATACACATATGCCCCACAGTGCGAGATACACATATGCCCCACAGTACCAGATACACATATGCCCCACAGTGCCAGATACACATATGCCCCCTAGTGCCAGATACACATATGCCCCACAGTTCCAGATACACATATGCCCCACAGTGCCAGATACACATATGCCCCCCAGTGCCAGATACACAAATGCCGCACAGTGCCAGATATACATATGCCCTTCATTGCCAGATACACAAATGCCCCACAGTGCCAGATACACATACTGTATGCCCCACATTACCAGATACACAAAAACCGCACAGTGCCAGAGACAAAAATACCCCACAGCAACAGATTCACATATGCTCCACAATGCCAGATACGCAAATTCCCCACAGTGCCAGATATACACATATGCCCCACAGTGCCAGATACACAAATGCCCCTGGTGCCAGATACACATATAACCCACAGTGCTAGATATACACATATGCCCCACAGTGCCAGATACACAAATGCCCCTGGTGCCAGATACACATATAACCCACAGTGCATATCCCCCAATATTGCTGATGCCCCCACAGTGCCAGATACACATATGCCCTACTTTTCCAGATACACAAATGCTCCACAGTGTCAGATACACATATGACCCACAGTGCCAGATACACATATGCCCCACAGTGCCAGATACACATATGCCCCACAGTACCAGATACACATATGCCCCACAGTACCAGATACACATATGCCCCACAGTACCAGATACACATATGCCCCACAGTGCCAGATACACAAATGTCGCAAAGTGCCAGATATACATATGCCCTTCATTGCCAGATACACATATGCCCCACAGTGCCAGATACACAAATGCCCCACAGTGCCAGATACACAAATGCCCCACAGTGCCAGATACACATACTGTATGCCCCACATTACCAGATACACAAAAACCGCACAGTGCCAGAGACAAAAATACCCCACAGCGACAGATTCACATATGCTCCACAATGCCAGATACACAAATGCCCCACAGTGCCAGATATACACATATGCCCCACAGTGCCAGATACACAAATGCCCCTGGTGCCAGATACACATATAACCCACAGTGCATATCCCCCCATATTGCTGATGCTGCTGTCGTTGCTGTTGCTGTGTGAGGGGAGGAGAGTGCAGCTTGCTCCCCTCCTGCCCCTCAATGATCAGTCTGATTCAGGTCTCCGGCGGCGGCATGCATCTCAAATGAGGCGATTGTTCATTAGCCAATCAGAGCTCGTGGACCGACAGCCAATCAGGAGCCATCCACAAAAATATGAATCAATAGACCATCGGTCAAATGCGGCTGTTATTTTATACAACACAGGAATTAACTATGAATTCGTATTCTCCATCACTGCTGGCAACAGACAAACACTGCCGGGAAAGCATAGAATTCATACAGAAATAGAACTTTCAAATATAACTGCTTTTGGCTGGCGTGTTTGGAGAGTCATCAGTGAGATCCGTGCATGCTGCTCTGTGTAAAAGTATGTGAAATAGTTAAAAATCCCCCCCAAAATTGTGTGGGGGGGCCCCCTCTCCTAAGCATAATCAGCCCTGGCTCTTTGAGCCGGTCCTGGTTGTTAAAATACCGGGAGCTCAGCATTGACAGTTAGGCCCAGTGAGACTGTTGGAGCCAGGGGTGGAACTCCCAGAGGCAGCGGAGTCTGTTGCCGCCGGCTCCAGCACTGAAGGGGGCACCTGGCTCCTCTACTGTCACCCATCCTAGACCCTGCCCTTCTCTTACTTCAATAGATGATCCTGGACCCTGCCCTTCTCTTACTGCTATAGAAGATCCACGAGCAGAGGCGAAGCGTCGATCAGCATTAATGGGGCACTCTGCCTCTGTGACCTAGAGACTTAGTAGGGCGGAGGGGTCACTAAAAGGCTCCCTCTCGAGCGGGGACACATAAAAGGACTCACTCACTGCCATTCAGTGGCTGCCTGAGAGCTGAGAGGGCTGCGAAATACACGGCGAACAATAGCGGAAGGAGCAGAGACCGGGGACACGGGGAGGAGCTGCCCCCATGACCCGCAGCCCTGACTGAGAGAGGGGTACACGGTCTGGACAGCGAGGCCGGGAGAAGCGCCGCACCGCAACTCCCAGCAAGCACCATGGCAGACAAGGAGGGAGGGTAAGTGTGGACTATGTAGAAAGTTTGCGGCTCTTGTGCAGGAGGCACCGGGAGTCTCCCCTCTGTCGGGGAGAGGCCACATAAGGAGGAGCATCAGTGTGTGGCACCCCCAGGGCCAGTCTTCATCACCCAGCAACACGCAGAGCGGCAGAAGTTTCCGTGCACCTCACCCTGTGCTGTTCCCTCTTTCTCCCGGTCTCTGTCTCCCTGTCTCCGCGTCTCTCTCCCTGTCTCTCTCTCTGTCTCTCTCTCTCTCTCCCTGGGGTATATTTACTAAGGTGCCGAATTAATTAGAATCCATTCGTGTTCAGTTTTTTAGTCTAAGTGGCGTCTCGGGAATTTTACTAACCCATAAATTCTGCCGTGTTTGTTGCATTCGTATTTTTTTACCCAGCCGCGAACACAAATACGAATGAATACACCATCGGTCAAATACGGTTGTTTTTTAATACAAACACGGTAATTTACTACAGATTCGTATTTGTGTTTTCGGCCGTAAACACCTTAAACTCTGCCGCAAATCTCCTTTATTCGTAAAAAAGTTCTAAGTTCAAATAGAACTGCTTTTGGCTGGCGTGTTTGACATCTTCCACTACTTGTCAATTACTGAGGTAAGTGTATTAAGGTTCCTTTATGGTTGTTTGTGGATTTTGTGTGTTTTGTAGGATACCTGTTATGTTTTGCTCCACAGTACACTTTGTTTTGCTATATGTATTGTTGTATTTTTTAAAGAAATACTGGTGGTCATTCCGAGTTGATCGCTAGCTGAGGCAAAAAAACTTCACTGCTGCGCATGCGTATGCGGCGCAATGCGCACGCGCAATGTACTATTACAAATAACGATGTAGTTTCACACAGGGTCTAGCGAGGCTTTTCAGTCGCACTGGTGGCCGCAGAGTGATTGACATGAAGAGGGTGTTTCTGGGTGGCAACTGACCGTTTTCAGGGAGTGTTCGAAAAAACGCAGGCGTGCCAGGAAAAACGCAGGCGTGGCTGGGCGAACGCACAGCGTGTTTGTTACGTCAAAACAGGAACTGAACAGTCTGAAGTTATCGCAAGCGCTGAGTAGGTTTTGAGCTCGTCTGAAACTGCACAAAAAAACTTTGTAGCCGCTCTGCGATCCTTTCGTTCGCACTTCTGCTAAGCTAAAATACACTCCCAGTGGGCGGCGGCATAGCGTTTGCACGGCTGCTAAAAACAGCTAGCGAGCGATCAACTCGGAATGACCACCACTGTCAGGTTATAGTAACATTCTAATTGCCCAGCATTTATTTAGTGTTGTTTAGTGTTTATGAATGTTATGAATGTTACCTCATGCATAAACTTAATCCTAAGGTAACGTTACCTAATAGAATGATGTCATGTAAGTTTGGTTGTTTAAAATATAAATACTTAACCTCTGCTGCATGAGTAAGATATATATGTTCAGTCGCTTGTGACCATGCATATAATTTCATTAACTAACTCTAGTTAAATAGTTATGTAAACAATACCAAAACAACTGTATCATGCTGTACCTTGGCCCTCATTCCGAGTTGTTCGCTCGCTAGCCGCTTTTCGCAGCATTGCACACGCTAAGCCGCCGCCTACTGGGAGTGAATCTTAGCTTAGCAGAATTGCGAACGAAAGATTAGCAGAATTGCGAATAGAAATTTCTTAGCAGTTTCTGAGTAGCTCGATACTTACTCTGCCACTGCGATCAGTTCAGTCAGTTTCGTTCCTGGTTTGACGTCACAAACACACCCAGTGTTCGCCCAGACACTCCTCCGTTTCTCCAGCCACTCCCGCGTTTTTTCCTAAAACGTCAGCGTTTTTTCACACACACCCATAAAACGGCCAGTTTCCGCCCAGAAACACCCACTTCCTGTCAATCACACTACGATCACCAGAACGCAGAAAAATCTTCACTAAGTCGTGAGTAAAATACCAAACTTCTTTACAAATGTACTTGGCGCAGCCGCGGTGCGAACATTGCGCATGCGCAGTTTGTGGAAAATCGATGCGACTGCGAAGAAAATTAATGAGCGAACAACTCGGAATGAGGGCCCTTGTTTTTACTAGTACATTAGTTTTTTAGTAAACTTCTTAAACCAAAAAAAGAACTTCTCACACTTATGAGCGCAAACTCAATAATGCAGCTAACGTCACCTTTCAAACGTAAACTTGTCAGTCATGATTATGTTATTTTATTTTGCAGGTCGGCCTCTTGAGGTGGATTGGCCTTTTCCGCTGGTGTCTTGACGACTTCTGGCTGAACGTCTGGGTAGGGACGTAACAGTTGTGACCAAAGGGGTTGTGGTTGAGGAACTGGAACTTGTGTGCTCCCTTTGTTGAGTGAGATGCTGGGTTAGTGCTGTCAGAGTCACATTTAAGTCTCTAGTTGCAGACGTGTGGCTCTCCATAATTCGGACCATGGTGTCTTGTGTGTTTTGGTTAGCAGTCAATATATGCAAGTAAGTTTGATGTAGCCTTTGGTTATCATCCATGACTCTTTGAAAGGTATCGATCATGCGGTTATTGTCTGCCCTCATTAGTTCTAGTGTGTTTGCCATTCTTGCGAGCTCATTAGTTTGTCGGCTGTTGCCTCTGCTGATCTGCGGAACCTGATGGGCCAGACTTGCAATATAGTGTGTTTGCTTACGCAAACACTCTAAATTATGATTTTGTTGGGTGGTCCAGCTGGCCCAAAATGCCTGGTCTTGTGATTGTGCTGGCGGTATGGGAGGGCTACTGTCCTGCTCAGGTGTCTGCTGAGTGGGTGGACTTGCAAACTGTGTGTTTGTTGGGTCTGGTGATGGAATAGCAATTAAATTGAGCGTATATGTTGCCTCAGTTTGTGTGGGGCGCAGTTACCCTGTCTGGTCGCCCTGAAGATTGTTGTCCGCTGTAAAAAAAACAACAGTTGTTATCGTTTTTATTTTTTGGTGGAGTAAGTGTGTGTTTCTAAGCCTATATTGGACACATATATTGTCTGATAATTTTTACAGTTATGCATCTCACATTTGTTATCCTAAATGTTTTGTACCAATACTGTACATTTATTTAGCATACAAATTAAACCCACTTCAGTTGTTCACTAATTTACTTCATAAATCATTTTATATTATTTGCTGTATTTGACGTACGGGGGCATTTTGGATAAATATGTGATCTTGTTCATCTCATCCTTTCACATTTCATGTGTCACATTCTAGAACAGGGGTGGGCAATTATTTCAGCTGGGGGGCTGCTTAACACTTTCAGTGAATATTCGAGGGCCGCACACAAAATATCTTGTATATACAATACTGATTGGGTCTGAACTGTGCATGAGTATGCACCGCAATGCACAGGTGCGTCGGTCTGCAGCGCCGGGCAGCAACGGGATGGTGCGAACAAAGCGATCGCACGGGCAATCGCAAGGTGATTGACAGGCAGAGGGTGTTTGTGGGTGGCAACTGATCGTTTTAGAGGAGTGTCTGGAAAAAACGCTGGAGGGACCAGGCATTTGGAGGGAGGGTTTCTGATGTCAGCTCAGGCTCCGATCATCGCACTGGAAGAGTAAGTCCTGGGCTGTTCAGAGACTGCACAAACTTCTGTTTGTGCAGCTCTCTGCACTTGTGATCACACACCTGCACAGCGATTTCCCCTTCCCCCTGTAGGTGGAGACGAACTGATCGCAGCAGTGCAAAAATCGCCTGCTAGCGATCAGGTCTGAATTAGGCCCATAGTTATGTATAGAACTATAAAAACATAGTATATATAACTATAATAACACACACCACAATATACAGTACGTTGCATATGTAGTTTTTTTACAGCCAAAATACAAATGTCTAAAAAAAAACCATTAATCCAGAAATAAAAATAAAATAAAAAATAAATAAAAAAAAACAATGCTGAAAACAAACAGCGTCCTGTGTAATGCTGTTATTCACCGCTCCTGTCTCTGTCCCTGGGCACAGTTACTAGCTCCTCCCCTCCCCCGGACCCATATAGCAGTCTCTACCCCCCTCCCCTGGACCCATATAACAGCTTTTAAAGTTATGCACAGATCCCTTTACCTTTTTTTCAGTGGCAGATCTGCTGCCCGCTGCCAGATCCCCGCTGCCCGCTGCCAGATCCCCGCTGCCTGCTGCCAGATCCCCGCTGCCAGATCCTCGTTTCCTGCTGCCAGATGATCCGCGCTGCCCGCTGTGCTGCACGGAGTCACTGCTGCTGCCCGCGCACCACGTCACAGAGGAAATCCCGGTCAGGTGACCCTGTGACGTGACCGGCATTTCCTCAGCGGCGCCGCTTCTGGGAGCTGTGTAGCGCAATGACAAGCGGCTCAGCCAATCGGGCCGCTTGTCATTGCTCACTGGTGGGGGACTTCGGGCCAGGCAAGATCGGTCCACGGGCCGCATCCGGCCTGCGGGCCGCATGTTGCCCACCCCTATTCTAGAAGGTGCAACATAATTGTCAAGTATACTGTGATTGATTGTAAAGGTGCAACATGGCATCTTAAGTAGGCCATCAGTAGTCCAGCACATTTAGAACTGTTTACAGTAGTGTAAAGGGTGTGTGTAAATGTGTGTGTTGTGTGATTGTGCAGCAAAACTCACCAGTCAGCTGTGGGGAATGTGGTGACGTGGGTGGCGGACTGTCCAGCAGTTGCTGTGGTGGCACAGGTGAGACCAGGGAGATACGGCAACGTGGTGATGACTGTAGTGGTGGTCTGGATGGCACACCCAGGCTGCACCTCCGCAGGGGTGATTTGTGTGTGGATGGACCTTTGGGGAAAAGCGGTTCAGTTATTTTTGAATCAACATTGAGGCTCAAACGCACCCAAGGATAATGCACTTACCAGCATCGGCAATCCTCCTCGGCTTCAGTTACACTGGAGGCGTGGCCAGAAGGTCTCTGTGAATGTTTCGACACTGCACAAGGAAAGGAGGCCCTTTAAAAAAACCCGCATCCAAATAAACACTACAAACAAATGGCCCTACACATTCCTCCAAAGATGATGTTTGCCATATCATCCATTTTACAAGCCACTAAGCCACACATATTTGCAATATCACACGGCAGACATTTAAACACAACTACAAACTATGTAGGCTCTCACTTCGTTCATGCACTTGTCATACTCTGTCTGTACGTACATTCTTTACAAAAAATGCTTACTTGACACAAAACACTTAGGGTGGAATTCAATTGTTTGAAAAGTCAGTTGGGTGTCTGTTTTTTCCTATCTAAAAGACAGAGAAAAACAGACACCCAACCGACTTTTCAAACAGTTGAATTCCCCCCTTAGCCTGTCATCCAAACCAAAACTTCACAATGTGCGGCTTAATGATGCTTCTATGTAATTCAACCCTGAAATTAATCTCTATTGTATTTAACTGTAAGACACTGACTTAATGATTTTCGCATTTGTTCACTATGCTTTATCACCAAAAATGAACATGTGCCACCATACAAAGGCTTGCCTCAGCAAAATATTCCAACCAAAAACCGAGCCAGTACACATATCAACACATTTATTTTGTTGGGGCACAATACACTATCTTAACCCACAAATATATTGCCTAAAAACTATTTAGCCACAATACACACATATGATATTAATGAGTGGTGTGCAGTAAAAAAAAACCCACTATAAACATTTTAGAGCACCACATCCACAAATAAATCATTAAAAATGTGGCACTTTAAATCCTAAACACTACATACATTTCTGTGCGACCCTCACACACAATGGAAGATCTGATCCAAAAAGAAGCCAGCTATATAGTCTTCAAAACCACAACCAAAAAAAAAAAAAAAGAAGGAAAATATATATACCCCAAAAAACATACAAATACATAAACTTACCAGCCACCCTGGGGCGATCAGAGTCCCATACATACGTCCCCCTCACTACCTCCGGAGGGATCAGGTTCTGCAGCGGCTCCTCATATTCCAAATACGTAGCAATAAATTGCCGCCCCCCCCCTCCTGTTTGACGGGGCGACTTGGCCTTCTTCACCATTTTGGCTTTCACCTGACGTTTGATGTCATAAAATCTCTTTCGGCAGGTGTCCTCTGTCCGCCTCACCACATCCTCACAATTCACAGCGTCAACAATCTTCTGCCACAACACTGCTTTTTTCCTTGCAGACACCTTAGCTGCCTCCTGACCAAAGAGCATACGATGATATTTCATAATAGCCCTGACAAGGGCAACATACTCGTCAAACGTTAACTTCACATTTCAACCAGACTTGGTCCTGCTACGTGGCTGCAGAGCCTAATCAGTATCAGAAGAGGACTCAGGAGAGTCATTTGCCACCTCTTCCACCTCACACCCCTCACTACCCTCCTCCACCTCACTAGCCTCCTCCACATCACCAACCTCCTCCACCTCACTAACCTCCTCCACATCACCAACCTCCTCCACCTCACTAACCTCCTCCACATCACCAACCTCCTCCACCTCACTAACCTCCTCCACATCACCAACCTCCTCCACCTCCCCAACCTCACTAACCTCAGACTCAGACATGTTTAAGACAGACAACAATAAACACTTAAAAATAAAGACAAACAAAACACACTCCTCTACCTGTACACAGCACACAACACACACACACACACACACACACACACACACACACACACACACTGACTAGAGACTTAAAAAAAAATACGACAGAAAGTATGACACACTAATTGTTAACAAGACAACAATAAAGACAAGACAACTTTCAGTGCTCAGAAATGGCAAACCAAATAACCAAATCACTCACCAACTCCTCACAGCACTACCTCTCTCCTCTCCATTAACTAAACCCACGAGGTTCGTTCGGTTTGGGGCGTATTTATATGGGTGCTCTATGACACTCCCCCATATTCAACATAACAAATCACGATTCTCCTTCAAAATCTAAGGAAATCTGAAAAATACGGCCGCAAAGTCCAGAAAATTATGCCGCGCCGGAAAATACGGTTCATGCGTCACAACACCCATCTTCAGCCGGTAAAAAACACATTCTGCTGTGAAAACACAGCCAGAAATACGAATTACATCGACATCGAAAAATACGAATAGAAAGAACTCGAAAGCTTAGTAAATTACCGAAAACAGATTTAAAAAGTTGCACTTTATAACGGCCGGTGTCAGTCGATTCAAATTACCCCTTAAATCGGTCGCAACACGAATCTTAGTAAATAAACTCCCCTGTCTCTCTCTCCCTCTCTCTGTCGCCCTGTCTCTCGCTCCCCTGTCTCACTTCTCCTCTCCCTGTGTCCGTCTCCCTCTCTCGGCATCTCTCTCCCTGTCTCTCTCCCTCTCCCTCACTTCTCTCTCTCCCCATCTGTCTCTCCCTCACTTCTCTCTCTCCCCATCTGTCTCTCCCTCACTTCTCTCTCTCCCTATCTGTCTCTTCGTCTCTCTCTCGCGTCTCTCTCTCTCCGTCTGTCTCTCCCTCACTTCTCTCTCTCCCCATCTGTCTCTCCCTCACTTCTCTCTCTCCCCATCTGTCTCTCCCTCACTTCTCTCTCTCCCCATCTGTCTCTCCCTCACTTCTCTCTCTCCCCATCTGTCTCTCCCTCACTTCTCTCTCTCCCTATCTGTCTCTTCGTCTCTCTCTCGCGTCTCTCTCTCTCCGTCTGTCTCTCCCTGTCAGTCTCCCTTGTCTCTCTTTCCCTGTCTCTCTCCCTCTACCTGTCTGTATTTCTATTTCCATGCCTGTATCCCTGTCTATCTCCCTTTCCCTGTCTCTCTACCTCACTTCTCTCTCTCCCAATCTCTGCCTCCCTCTCCCGTCTCTCTCTCCCTGTCTCTCTCACCCTTTCCCTGTCTATGTGTCCCTGTCTCTCCCCTTCTCCGTCTCTCTCCCTGTCTCTGTGTCTCTCTCCCTCGCTTCTCTCTCCTTATTTGTCTCTCTCTCCCTGTCTTTTCATGTCTCTCTCCTGTCTCTCTCTCTTGTCTTTCTCCATCATCTCTCATCCCCTCTCCATGTGTCCCTGTCTCCCTCTCCCTGTTTCTGTGTCTATCTCATTGTCTCTCTCTGTGTCTCTGTCTCCCTCTCCCTGTCTCTGCATATATCTCCATGTCTCTCTCCCCTCCCTCACCTCTCTCCCCATCTCTGTCTCTCCCTCTCCCTCGTCTCTCCATCTGTCTCTCCCTCTCCCTCGTCTCTCTCTCTCTCCCTTGTCTCTCTCTTTCCCTCATCTCTCTCCCTTGTCTCTCTCTTTCCCTCATCTCTCTCTCCGTCTGTCTCTCGCTGTCTCTCTCTCCCCCATCTCTTTCCCTTGTCTCTCTCTCCCCCTCATCTCTCTCTACCCCTCATCTCTCCCCCTGTTCTCTCTCTCTCTCCCTTGTCTCTCTCTCCCTTGTCTCTCTCTCTCTCTCCTTCATCTCTCCTCCCCTCTCCAAGGTGGAAATTTACTTAGGTCCCAAATCCATTTGACAAATCTCGCCAGTGTTGGGGCTATTCGCATTGAGATACACTGCCGTCCACAAAAATATGAATCAATAGACCATCGGTCAAACGCGACTGTTATTTTATACAACACGGGAATTTACTAAGAATTCGTATTCTCAATCACTGCCGACAATAGACAAACACTGCCGGGAAAGCAGAGAATTCGTACAGAAATAGAACTTTCAAATATAACTGCTTTTGGCTGGCGTGTTTGGAGAGTCATCAATGAGATCCGTGCATGCTGCTCTGTGTAAAAGTATGTGAAATAGTTAAAAATCCCCCCAAAATTTTTTGAGGGGTCCCCCCTCCTAAGCATAATCAGACCGGGCTCTTTGAGCCGGTCCTGGTTGTTAAAATACCGGGAAAAAATGGCACATGGGGTTCCAGTCCTGGTTCCAAAAATACAGGGGACAAAAGACGTAGGGGTCCTCCGTATATTTGAAACCTGCACCAGGCTCCACTAGCCAGAGACATAATGCCACAACTGGGGGACACATTTATATTGGTCCCAGTGACCTCAATTAACCTTGTGGTTAGCCGCAGACTGCAATTTTCCCACCATTGACTATAATGGAGGACCGCGATCCTCCATTATAGCTGGTGGGCTCCACCTGATTGACAGGCCAGGAGCGCACAGCCAATCAGGAGAGCGCTATGACATGGAGCTCCCTGATTGGCTGGTGGGACATCTAGTGACAGCAGTCATGGGGGTCCCGGCATTCGGGAAAGGGGATCCATGTGTAAACATGGATTCCCTTTAGTCGCATGGTTCGTGTTGTTCAGTTTGTTATATTTGTAACCTCTGGTATGCCTACTTGGACAGAAGAGGACCGATCTACACAGGATAATAGGTGAGTATATTGGCTTTTTTACAACAGGGACCCCAATGGATTCTACGTGGACAAGGGGACCGAAGTGCTGCGTGGAACACTAAGTAAGTATGTGTGAGTGTGCAGCTCCCAGTTACACACATGTGAGCATACCTGTGTGTCCCAGTTACACGCATTATTATTATTATTTTTAAATAAAGCAGCCCCTTAGATGTTTTAGCAGCCCCCCCTGAGCCCCCACAGCAGCCCTGGATGGAGAAAGTTGAGTTCAGGTGGGTTTGGTAAAGTACTAAGCATGACTGTGCAGTAATTTTTTTTTTTATTTAGTCCCTGCCCTAGTGGAGCTTACCACTCTACAGTCCAAACTCATTTCATACTATAAGTAGGACTGTGGGAGGAAGCAATGCTAACCTCCATGCCCACAGCATGCCTCAGCCTGGCAAACCAGACATCTACCTGGCTGTAAGCCACCACGAGACTCCATACTGGGCCTTATTCAGTAACTGTTTATGCCTCACAGGAGCTCCTGGCCCATCTAGTGCTGCAGTGCAATGGAAAGCTGATGCAATGCAAGATCACTGAAACTCTGTTCTTCTAACACAGCGAGGTCTTGCGATAACCCTATGCAGCCCTTAGGAAAAGAAGTACAACAAATGCGCATCTTCTAAATAAATAATCCCAAAATGTGGAACATCAATAATAAATAAAGATTAAGGTTGACTAATTGGAGCCATTCATTGGAGTGAGTCCCTAGCATGAAATAATTGAGAAGAACCTCTCTCTAATGCTCCGGCAGAAAACATCACGTTTACCTCTCCAGCAGTTGCGCTGGATTATGATTCAGTCTCTTCTGAGTCATACTGACTTTGGCCACAAATGTGATCTCTCCCCACTTAACTTGATAACACTTCAGCAATTTCCATTTCCACCTTTGCAAATCTGTTTGTGATGTTGAGGCTTGTTTCATATCTGCTCTAGGCTTTCATTTAAACCTAGGATCAAGTACATCTGCACCCCTGGATTTATACAGCATAGGCAGCACCTCTGGAGAATTACACAGCACAGCAGACAGGCAACAGCACCCCTGGACTTAAACAGCAGTGGGGCAGCACCCCTGGACTTATAGGGAAGATGGGCAACACCCCATATAGGGCAGCACCCCTGGAACGATGTGGCAGACAAATAAAAGACGTGCAAGATGGAATTGTCCTTGGGCCCTCCCTCCCACCCTTATGTTGTATAAACAGAACATGCACACTACAACAAACCAATAATTTCAGCGACAGGGTCTGCCACATGACTGTGGCTAAAATTATTGGTTTGTTTGGACCCCACCAAAAAAGAAGCAATTAATCTCTCGTTGCACAAACTGACTTTACAGTGGCAAGATGTCGTCCTCATCCTAAGATCCCCCCCTTCAGTGTTTATATCCCCATACTCACAGAGAAATAATATTCAAACAAACAAACCACATCATTTAGGTGTCAGCGGACTGCTTACGCTATTACCCAAAGTTTCTGAACTTGACAATGACTTATGATGAATGCACTGCAGGTGATGTATAAGGGAGGATGTTCTAAAGTGGTTAATGTCCTTACCCCTACTTACTGTATTATGGATTGACAATGGCAACACATGGCTTGACACCTGTTGTCCAGATTTGTGGAGAAATAATTCCACACCGAAGAGGTGGCTTTTTTGGTATTTTGCCCAGGCATGACAATGGGCTTTCTCATCCCATGCCAACAACTGTCTCCACTGGTGCCTTATTCAAACAAATCACATCACCATCAGAATCCTCATTGTCAACCTACTTTGCAGTGCCAGCTACACCCATATCCTCCTCATCCTGGTGTACTTCTACAGTGACATCCTCAATATCAGCAAATGGACTGGTGGTGCTCCTCCCAGTACTTGCAGAATGCATGCAAATGGTGGTAGGAGCCTCCTCTTCCCATACAGTGTTGTGAAGGTCAGGCCTAGACATTGCAACTGCAGACAGTGCCAGCACCCCTGTATTTTCACAACACCCATGTCATTTTACAGCATGCAAGACAGGGCCAGTGTACATTGATTTTCACTGCACCCTAGAATTATTACAGCATATAAGAAAGGGTCAATGGGGGTCATTTTGACCCGTTCGCTTGCTGCGCTTTTTATCGCTGCTGAGCAAATGGGTACCCACTGCACATGCGCTGGTGCTGTAGTGCGCCACTGCGATCGCCTCTGCCTGATTGACAGGCATAGGCGATCGCTGGGTGGGAGGGAGCAATATGGTGTGATGTAAGGTGAATAAGGGGCACTACTGCATGGTAATATGTTTATAAATGCATTACTAATGTGTGTCATTATGTGTATAAGGGCATTAATAATGTGCGGCATATATTTAAGGGTTATTATGTGTATAAGGACATTAATAAAAGTTTGGCATAAAGTGTAAGGCACATTATGTTTATAAAACATTAATAATGTGTGTCATATGTGTAAGGGGCATTACTGTGCGGTATTATCTTTATAAATGCATTGCTAATGTGTGTCATTGGGGGTAATTCTGAGTTGATCGCAGCAGGAACTTTGTTAGCAGTTGGGCAAAACCATGTGCACTGCAGGGGAGGCAGATATAACATGTGCAGAGAGAGTTAGATTTGGGTGGGTTATTTTATTTCTGTGCAGGGTAAATACTGGCTGCTCTATTTTTACACTGCAATTTAGATTGCAGATTGAACACACCATACCCAAATCTAACTCTCTCTGCACATGTTATATCTGTCCCCCCTGCAGTGCACATGGTTTTGCCCAACTGCTAACAAAGTTCATGCTGCGATCAACTCAGAATTACCCCCATTATGTGTATAAGTGCACTAATAATGTGCGTCATATGTGTAAGGGACATTATGTGTGTCATTATGTATATAAGGGCATTAATAATGTGCGGCATATATGTAAGGGTCATTATGTGTATAAGGACATTAATAAAGTTTGGCATAACGTGTAAGGTGCATTATGTTTATAAGACATTAATAATGTGTGTCATGTGTAAGGGGCATTACTGTGTGGTATTATGTTTATAAATGCATTTCTAATGTGTGTCATTATGTGTATAAGTGCACTAATAATGTGCGGCATATGTGTAAGGGACATTATGTGTGTCATTATGTGTATAAGGACATTAATAAAGGTTGGCATAATGTGTAAGGCGCATTATGTTTATAAGGATATTAATAATGTGTCATATGTGTAAGGGGCATTACTGTGTGGTACTATGTTTATGAATGCATTTCTAATGTGTGGCATTATGTGTATATGGCACTCTAATGTGTGGCATAACGTATAGAAAGGGCACTTCTGTGTAGTCTAATGGGAATAAAGAGCAATATGGTGTGATGTAAGGTGAATAAGGGGCACTACTGTGCGGTACTATGTTTATAAATGCATTACTAATGTGTGTCATTATGTTATAAGGGCATTAATAATGTGCAGTATATATGTAAGGGTCATTACGTGTATAAGGAGATTAATAAAGGTTGGTATAACGTGTAAGGTGCATTATGTGTATAAGGACATTAATAATGTGCGTCATATGTGTAAGGGGCATTACTGCGTGGTATTATGTTTATAAATGCTTTACTAATGTGTGTCATTATGTGTATAACGGCATTAATAATGTTCAGCATATATGTAAGAGTCATTATGTGTATAAGGACATTAATAATGTGTGTCATATATGTAAGGGGCATTACTGTGTGGTATTATGTTTATAAATGCATTACTAATGTGTGTTATTATGTGTATAATTGCACTAATAATGTGCGTCATATGTGTAAGGGACATTATGTGTGTCATTATGTGTATAAGGGCATTAATAATGTGCGGCATATATGTAAGGGTCATTATGTGTATACGGACATTATTAAAGGTTGGCATAATGTGTAAGGCACATTATGTTTATAAAACATTAATAATGTGTGTCATATGTGTAAGGGGCATTACTGTGCAGTATTATGTTTATAAATGCATTACTAATGTGTGTCATTATGTGTATAAGTGCCCTAGTAATGTGCGGCATATGTGTAAGGGTCATTATGTGTATAAGGACATTAATAAAGGTTGGTATAATGTGTAAGGCGCATTATGTTTATAAGGACATTAATAGTGTGTCATATGTGTAAGGGGCATTACTGTGTGGTACTATGTTTATGGATGCATTTCTAATGTGTGGCATTATGTGTATATGGTGCTCTAATGTGTGGCATAACTTATAGAAAGGGCACTTCTGTGTAGTCTAATGGGAATAAAGAGCAATATGGTGTGATGTAAGGTGAATAAGGGGCACTACTGTGTGGTATTATGTTTATAAATGCATTACTAATGTGTGTAATTTTGTGTATAAGTGCACTAATAATGTGCGTCATATGTGTAAGGGACATAATGTGTGTCATTATGTGTATAAGGGCATTAATAATGTGCGGCATATATGTAAGGGTCATTATGAGTATAAGGAGATTAATAAAAGTAGGCATAACGTGTAAGGCACATTATGTGTATAAGGACATTAATAATGTGCGTCATATGTGTAAGGGGCATTACTGTGTGTTATTATGTTTATAAATGCTTTACTAATGTGTGTCATTATGTGTATAAGGGCATTAATAATGTGCAGCATATATGTAAGGGTCATTATGTGTATAAGGGTATTAATAAAGGTTGGTATAATGTGTAAGGCGCATTATGTTTATAAGGACATTAATAATGTGTGTCATATGTGTAAGGGCCATTACTGTGTGGTATTATATTTATAAATGCATTACTAATGCGTGTCATTATGTGTATAAGTGCACTAGTAATGTGCAGCATATGTGTAAGGGACATTATGTGTGTCATTATGTGTATAAGAGCATTAATAATGTGCGACATATATGTAAGGGTCATTATGTGTATACGGACATTATTAAAGGTTGGCATAATGTGTAAGGCACATTATGTTTATAAAACATTAATAATGTGTGTCATATGTGTAAGGGGCATTACTGTGCAGTATTATGTTTATAAATGCTTTACTAATGTGTGTCATTATGTGTATAAGGGCATTAATAATGTGCAGCATATATGTAAGGGTCATTATGTGTATAAGGGTATTAATAAAGGTTGGTATAATGTGTAAGGCGCATTATGTTTATAAGGACATTAATAATGTGTGTCATATGTGTAAGGGCCATTACTGTGTGGTATTATATTTATAAATGCATTACTAATGCGTGTCATTATGTGTATAAGTGCACTAGTAATGTGCCGCATATGTGTAAGGGACTTTATGTGTGTCATTATGTGTATAAGGGCATTAATAATGTGTGTCATATGTGTAAGGGGCATTACTGTGTGGTATTATGTTTATAAGGTAAAGTGGTACTGTGTGATGGAACGTGAATAAGTGACACTATCACATAATAAAATGTGAATAAAGTTGCAGTACTGGTTAGGGCTGGCTCTTGAAGCCATCATTTTTATCTGTTGGATAAACTTTAGTAAACTAGTCAAACTATAATTTTGTCATTTTCATAATATATCATTATATTTTTCATTGTACACACACAATAGCAAAAACAAAAACACATATTAGACATGAAAATGTAAAAACACAGTTTTATTTTGCACCGCATGCATTTGTATGAACTAGAAAAAAATATAGGAACCATGTTTTAATCAAATTACACATTTTATAAAGAACTGGCAATATACTACATACTTCAAAAATGTCTCATAATATATACAATATATTTTTCATTGTACACACACATAATAATAGCAAAAAACAAACACATACTAGACATGAAAATGTAAAAACACAGTTTTGTTTTGCAGCACATGTATTTGTATGAACTGGAAAAAAAATAGGAACCACGTTTTAATCAAATTACACGTTTTATCAAAAACTGGCAATATACTACATACTTCACACAACGAGAGCTTTATGGTATCAATATCATATATTGACATCTACACTCACAAAGACGGATAGATAACTTCACTAATTAGGTGTCCGTCTATTTTAAAATGCTCAGATAGCCTCAGGTCCTAACCCAGGAAACTGACCCCCTGACCCCATCAAAGTGTTTTCAAAGGGGGGCGTGTCAACCTGTCAAAATCAATTAAGTTTGATAGAAAGGTGCTCTCTCCCTACTATCCTGGATTTACACATCTAAGTACCTTTGTGTAGATTTATCCCCAGGCCCAGAGTATAGTTTTAACAGCTGTGTAAGGTGGAATTCCAGTCTCCTTTACACACGCATCTATACACCTAGATCCCGTCCAGTCCAAGAAAAACAAGGTCCTGAACCAATAAGCCTGAGAATGCAACCTACTGTATCTCCTTATTAGGGACTGGTGAAAACCAGGGCAGTCTTAACAGCAGTGTAGGCCCCTGGGCAAAGCAATGCACTGGGACACCTCCCCATCCTCCAGCAGTAGGGGGGGTGATATCAGCGGCAGCTTTGATGTCCCGCAGGTAATAGGGGATGTTCTATCTTGTGCTCAGCATGTAGGACCTGGAGCAGTAATTTCTGCTAATCACTATTTTACTGCACAGACGGTGGGAGATGGGGTCGGAGGGAGAAGGTGCATTGGGCTGAATGAAGGTGTCCTGGTATATGACTGCAGGATGGGGGGGATGGATAGTGAAGTGGGCTTAATATTCATCTGTTTCTGGTGGGCGGCAGCTTGCTAGACTGGAGATATCTCCAGTTCCTGAAAATAGATTTCTTGGCTTTTAATGGTATAACTAACTAGAGCAGGCCTGGTCAACCTGTGGCTCTCCAGATGTTGTGAAACTACACATCCCAGCATGCAGGGCACAGTTTTAGCATTCCCTAATAGCAAAACTGTGGCAAGGCATGATGGGGCTTGTAGTTTTAATACAGTTGGAGAGCCACAGGTTGGCCAGGCCTGAACTAGAGTGTCCCACCTTTCAGTAGGTACTAGGGACTTGGGGATCAGAGTTCAGTAGCCAAAGCAAGCCATCGACAAATATATAAAACTGCATGCCAGGCGTGTGGAGCTGGAGCAGGGACCAGCTGCTGGAAGGCTGATATCTCTGGTTCTGACCATAGTAGAGACAAGTTGCCAGTGTCCACCTGAAGAGAAGAGTCTCAGCTTTTGGAGTACACCCTCAGAAAAACTCTAAAGGGGGGGTACTCACGGAGAGATCCATGCTTAAAATCTAAGCAATCTGACTAGATTGCTTAGATTTTAAGCACAGATCACTCGTGTGTAGCCCCTTCAGTGATAGCGATGCGCAGCCCCGCACATCGCTATCACCGCTGCTAGATGGAGCCTGCATGCAGGCCAATCTAGTAGGGTCGCTCATTTCACCAGCTGGGTGAAATGAGTGGCCTCCCGTCCTCCCCCGCATCGCTCAGCACATATCGCGCTGTGCTGAGCGGCAGGAGAGATGTGTGCTGAGCGGTTCGCTCAGCACACATCTCTCCCGTGTATACCCCCCTTTAGTCAGTCAAAACCCGAGATATCTGGCTGGGAAAAGCAATTAACAGGCTCGGATGGGGACCACTGCTTTAAAGTCGGATATCTCCACTTCCCAAAGGGCTATTTTCAAAAATCTGGTACCCCTGGAAAAAGGGGACCCTCAACTATCAGCATAGGTCCCCTTTACTCCTGGGGCCCTTGTGCAACTGCCCATTAAGCCCATACGAACAGACGGTCCTGGTGACAATTTTGTTAAGCAATGTTCTTTGATAAGATGAGAAATGTTTGGAGACATCGGTGGTCATTCCGAGTTGATCGCTCGTTGACGATTTTCGCAGTGCAGCGATCAAGTGAAAAATCAGCAAAAATGTGCATGCGCATGGTACGCAGCGCGCATGCGCTAAGTACTTTCACACAAAACTTTGTAGATTTACACAAGCTGAGCAACGTTTTTTCATCTCTCGAGTGGAAACTGGCCGTTTTCAGGGAGTGTGCTAAAAAACGCAGGCGTGCCAGGTAAAAACGTAGGAGTGGCTGGAGAAACGGGGGAGTGGCTGGCCAAACGCATGGCGTGTTTGTGACGTCAAACTAGGAACTAAATGGACTGAGGTGATCGCAGTCTAGGAGTAGGTCTGGAGCTACTCAGAAACTGCAGGGAATTATTTAGTAGCAGTTCTGCTAATCTTTCGTTTGCTATTCTGCTAAACTAAGATACACGCCCAGAGGGCGGCGGTCTAGCGTTTACAAGTTCAAGTTCAAGTTAATTGTCATCAGCCAAAACAAGTTGACAGACGAAATTGCAATTATACAAAGCATCAAGTAATAGCAGGCGGCATCATCAAAACAAAACATAACAATAAATCAGTCATTTAACATACGTACAGCAGATGGGATAAAACTAACCCTAAAACGATTGGTACGAGTTAACAAAGTTCGAAACCTCTTTCGGGATGGGAGTTTGTCAAAAAGCATACTAAAAGGATACGCGCTATCTGATAAGATACACCTAGCTTTGCTTAAAACCCTACGCCTATACAATTCATCAAAGCTAGGCAATGGCATGCCAATGATTTTACTAGCAATTTTCCTAATCCTCTCTAATGCCCATCGATCTTTTAAAGTGCAGCCACCATACCATGCCACGATCTCGTAATTAAGGATGCTCTCTATCGAGCACCTATAAAAGTTTAACATGGTCTGCGCACCAACACCTGCTGCCCTTAAACGCCGTAGGAAGAAAAGTCGTTGTTGAGCCTTTTTTACTATCAGTAGCAGGTGCTCAGACCAAGTCAAGCATGACAAAATCTGAATGCCCAAGAAACGGAACGAGGTAACCATTTCAACAACCTGATCACCAACAAACACTGGCGATTTCAGCGGCTGCCTTCTCCTAAAATCAATAATCAGTTCTTTTGTCTTCCCGCTATTTAAGAATAAATGATTTTCATTACTCCAGTCGACTAACTTCACTACTTCCGTCCTATACGCTAACTCATCATCATCCCTAATTAACCCTACCACAGCAATATCATCCGCAAATTTAATCAATTTAACAGAAGCGTCCGCTGATACACAATCGTAAGTGAACAGCGAGTATAAGAAAGGGCTAAGAACACAGCCCTGGGGTACACCTGTATTAATTTGCGCCTCCCCGGATCTAATGCTGCCCATTTTGACCATCTGGGGGCGATTTGTCAAAAATGCTAATAGCCAATTACAAGTAAAACAATCAAGGTCTAATGCAGATAATTTATTTATCAAAGACACTGGAATCACTGTATTAAAAGCTGAACTAAAATCAACAAATAAAATCCTAACGTAAACATTCCTCTCTTCCAAGTGAGACAAATAAAGTGCAACAATGAAATAATCGCATCATCAGTGCACCGATTTTGTCTATAAGCAAACTGGAACGGGTCAAACCCAGCAGAGAAAAGGGATTTAATATGATTCAGTACCAGTCTCTCAAAACATTTCGTTATAAGGGATGTTAACGCTATAGGCTGATAATCATTAAAACATTGAGCTAACCCTTTCTTGGGGACGGGGACAATACTAGTCAACTTAAAACTCCTCGGCACTACACAGTGCATAAGTGATAGGTTAAACAAAACTGTCAACATTCCACACAATTTCTCCGCACAACCATGAAGAACCCTCCCTTGAATGCCATCAGGTCCTGCTGACTTGCCCGGATTTATCTGACGCAAACAATGCAGCTAAAAGCAGCTAGTGAGCGAACAACTCGGAATGAGGGCCATAGACTGGTTTCATCCACTGTATGTCGGCAGTCGGTTTACTTTAAATGTGACGCAGGTTTCAAATCTACTTCCAAAACACCTAGGGCCTGATTTAGATTTGTACGCAATGCAGATGTTCATGCAACTGAGCGATTATTGTTAGACTGCACACGCTCTGCAATCGCACTACATATGCTTCAAGGTACTCTTGTGATGCCGATCGCAACCAGGAATGAAAATATAGTGCTATGGATTGTTGAAGGAGGGAGGCTACATGTGGTCTAAATCTGGTCATACCACTACTTTTCGGAGGGAGAACAATGGGGTTTTCTTACTAGGCTGTTGGTTCCTCGTGATGGCTCCAATGTCGCAATTGCTAGTCTGGAACAGGGCATGAAACTCCTCTATAAATGGAACATTGTAGGGTCCTCTATGTATTTGTCTCCTGATTGTAGACTTCAGCAGGACTGGTCTATGGCCCGGTCGAGAACACAAGTATATGGGGGGTAATTCTGAGTTGATCGCAGCAGCAAGTTTGTTAGCAATTGGGCAAAACCATGTGCACTGCAGGGGGGGGGGGGGGCAGATATAACATTTGCAGAGAGAGTTAGATTTGGGTAGGTTATTTTGTTTCTGTGCAGGGTAAATACTGGCTGCTTAAGTTTTACACTGCTATTTAGATTTCAGTTTGAATACACCCCACCCAAATCTAACTCTTTCTGCACATTTTATATCTGCCTCCCCTGCAGTGCACATGGTTTTGCCCAAATGCTAAAAAATGTCCTGCTGCGATCAACTTGGAATTACCCCCATTGTTTGTACTGTTTTCTGATTAACTGCATTTATTTCCTTTCCAGGCTAGATATGATGGAATGGCTAATAATTATGTTTACTTCTTACAGACTCTGGGGGTTATTCAGACCTGATCGTAGCAGAAAATTTGTTAGAAGTTGGGCAAAACCATGTGCACTGCAGGTGGGGCATATGTAACATGTGCAGAGAGAGTTAGTATTGGGTGGGTTATTTTGTTTCTGTGCAGGGTAAATACTGTCTGCTTTATTTTTACACTGCAATTTAGATTTCAGTTTGATCACACACCACCCAAATCTAACTCTCTCTGCACATGTTATATCTGCCCCCCTGCAGTGCACATGGTTTTGCCCAACTGCTAACAAATGTGCTGCTATGATCAGGGTGGTCATTCCGAGTTGTTCACTCGCTAGCAGTTTTTAGCAGCCGTGCAAACGCTATGCCGCCTCCCACTGGGAGTGTATTTTAGCTTAGCAGAAGTGCGAATGAAAGGATCGCAGAGCGGCTACAAAAAAATGTTGTGCAGTTTCAGAGTAGCTTCAGACTTACTCAGCGCTTGCGATCACTTCAGACTATTCAGTTCCTGTTTTGACATCACGAACACGCCCTGCATTTGGCCAACCACGTTTCCGTTTCCCCAGCCACGCCTGCGTTTTTATCTGGCACGCTTGCGTTTTTCTGCACACTCCCTGAAAATGGTCAGTTGACACCCAGAAACACCCACTTCCTGACAATCACTCTGCGGCCAGCAGTGCGACTGCAAAGCTTTGCTAGACCTTATGTGAAACTACATCGGTCGTTGTAATAGTGTGATGCGCAAGTGCATTGCGCCGCATACGCATGCGCAGAAGTGCCAATTTTTTGCCTGATCGCTGCGTCCGAAATCTGCTAGCGAACAACTCGGAATGACCCGCCAGGTCTGAATTACCCCCGCTCTCCTTTTCATTATGTGAATAGGTGCATGTTAGCCATGATATATTGAATTATCTATTTACTATATAATGGTGGTCATTCCGAGTTGATCGCTAGATGAATTTGTTTGCTGCGCAGCGATGAGGCTAAAAAATGGCACTTCTGTCGTATGCAGCACAATGCGCACGTGTGACGTACTTTTACAACGACCGATGTAGTATCACACAAGGTCTAGTGATGCATTTCAGTCGCACTGCTGGCCGCAGAGTGATTGACATGAAGTGGGCATTTCTGGGTGGCAACTGACCGTTTTCAGGGAGTGTTCGGAATAACGCAGGCGTGCCAGGAAAAATCCAGGCGTGGCTGGGAGAACGCAGGGTGTGTTTGTGACGTCAAATCCGGAACTGAATAGTCTGAAGAGCTGAGTAGGTTTTGAGCTACTCTGAAACTGCACAAACTGTTTTTGTAGCCGTTCTGCAATGAAAGCGGTCGCACTTCTGCTAAGCAAATATACACGCCCAGAGGGCGGCGGCTTAGCATTTGCATGGCAGCTAAAATCTGCTAGCGAGCAAGCAACTTGGAATGACCCCCGATACCCTGCTCAGTTGTATGGTATAATTTTAGGCATCTCCAGTTTTAACATTTTTTTCATATGTAATACTGTTATAACTGTTTTATCTTTTCCCATTTAAGCTTTAGTTTTAGTCCTCACCCATACTGTATATCAGCCAGGTAGGCTTCCTTACTGAGTCAGCCTCTGAGACTTCAGATGTATGGGCAGTCTAGAATAATGCCTCATGTTCACTTAGGGGGTGGTTCAGATCGGATCGCTGCTGGGTGATCAGCAATAGACTGCACATGCGTATACACCGCAATGTGCATGCTTGTCGCCTAACTACAGCAAGCATTGCTGTCCAGCAACAGGATGGTGCAAAAATTCCGATCCCACGGGCATTCGTAAGGTGATTGACAGGAGGAGGCTGTTTGTGGGTCGTAACTGACCATTTACTGGGAGTGTCTGGAAAAAGGCAGGCGTTCCCAAGCGTTGTCAGGGAGGTTGTGTGACGTCAGCTCCGGCCCCGATCAGCCTCTTCTCATCGCTCTGAAGGAGTAAGTTCTGGGCTGCGCACAGACTACACACACCGTATTTTTGCAGCTCGGCGTACACATGTGATCGCCCACTTGCACGGCGAATTTACACTCCCCCTGGGGCGGCGACTATCTGAACACAGGACAGCAAAGCTAGCAGCCCAGTGATCAGATCTGAATTACCCCCTTGGTCTGTGTTTTGTGTGATAGAAGATAGGCTACTACCCCCCAACATCTCTGTAAGGGTCACCATGTTGTGGTGCCTTGTGGTGACCCAAAGTGGAGTCATTTCAGTTCTCTCTTTTGTCTTTTACTTTTTTTTTACTCTCCCCATAGTCTTTTCTTTTCCTTTTTGCTTTCCAGGATTATGCTGTACTTATCTAAGGTCTAATTTCTGACCCGTATTCTGCATTTTTTTTATATTTAAATATGGTGAATGTTGCATCCATAAATTCTAAGGGATTAAACTCCCCTCACAAAATGACATTACTGTAGCTTTAAATTACTTCCATAAATTGAAAGCCCACCTTGTTTGCAGTTCAAGAAATAGTCTCTTCATTAATGCTAGATTTCCTTATTGCTATACAGCATTGGTCCTGCTAAAAAAGCTGGATTGGCTATCCTTATCTCTGGGCAATGTACATTTACTCTGGTATAACAGCATGCAGATCCTGAGGGGAGATAGTTGATTTTGGTTGGTTGCTTAGATAACATTAAAGTTACCCTAGTCGCCTGCTATTCCCTCAATACCAGACAATTATCCTTCTGAAGGGAGTTTTGTTCAATACTCCAGAAACACTCTAGAGGTGCAGTCTTAGTACTTGGGGACTTCAGTACTGTATGGTCCTTGACCCATTGATGGATAGATCCGGGAAACGTGCTCCACTATTTAGTCAGCCCCTTGAGTTTGCTAGAGACTTTCACCAGTTATTAGCTGAACATTATCTTTTTGATGTTTGGCAGCTCATTCCCCCAAATCATGTCAGCTGCTAGTTAACATTTTTGGTTGCAGAGTGTACTGTGGCCACAGTAGGGTCAAAAGACAAAATATTGGAGCGCTGTCATACCTGAATACATTTTTTTTAAATATTATGTAATCACATATAAAAAGACATATAAAAGATACACACAGCCAGTGTTCAGTTACAGTTCAATAATATAATCATTACAAGAAAACACCAAAAGAGAAAAACAAAAATAGGATTTTAATTACCTACCGGTATATCCTTTTCTCGTAGTCTGTAGGGGATACTGAGAATCCATTTAGTAGCATGGGATATAGACAGGTCCACTAGGAGCCTTGGGCACTATAGAAGTTTGATTGTGTGTGCTGGCTCCTCCCTCTATGCCCCTCCTACCAGACTCAGTCTAGGAAACTGTGCCCGTGGAGACGGACATACTTTGAGAGAAGGATTATAGAAAAAGAAAGTGGTGAGAATTCGAACCAGCACAACCAGAACAAGAGGAAAGCCGTACTAACCAAACTTGTAAACAGGGACAGCAACAGCTGACCAAACAACATTACTTAACCAAGTAACAGAGCAGGAACAATGAAGCACCGGGCGGGCACGCTGTATCCCCTAAGGACTACGAGAAAACAATTTACCGGTAGGTAATTAAAATCCTATTTTCTCTTACATCCTAGGGAATACTGGGAATCCATTTAGTACCATGGGGAAGTACCAAAGCTCCCAAACCGGGTGGGAGGGTGCTGAGGTTCCCGTAGAACTGATATACCAAACTGAAGGTCCCCAGAGACCAAAGTATCGCATTTGTAGAACTTTGCAAACGTGTTCAAACCCAGCCAAGTAGCTGCTCAGCAGAGCTGTAATGCCGAGACACCTCGGGCAGCAACCCAAGAAGAACCCACCTGACCAAGCAGAGTGGTCCTGAACAGATTTTGGAATCGGCAAACCTGTCGTGGAGTAAGCATGCTGAATATTGAGCCTGATCCAGTGTGCAATGGACTGCTTTGAAGCAGGACACCCAATTTTATTTTAATCATAAAGAACGAACAGCGAGTCTGATTTCCTGTGATGAGCAGTTCTCTTCACATAGACCTAAAAAGCCCTTACGACATCCAAAGACTTTGAAGTAGCAGAGGCATCCGTAACAGGTGGAACCACAATAGGTTGGTTGATGTGAAATGCGGACACCACCTTAGGAAGAAAATGCTGACGAGTTCTCAGGTCAGCTCTGTCCTCATGGAAAATTAAGTAGGGGCTCTTATGAGACAATGCCCCCAGCTCCAACACACGTAGCCAAAGCCAACAGTGTGACGGTCTTCCACATACTGTACTTTAGGTCTACCTCTTGCAATGGTTCAAACCAGTCCGATTGAAGGAACTGCAGTACCCAATTGAGATCCCAAGGTGCCGTAGGGGGCACAAAGGGAGGTTGTAAGTGCAGAACACCTTTCAAGAATGTCTGGACCTCAGGGAGAGAAGCCAATTGTTTCTGAAATAAAATAGACAAAGCCGAAATCTGAACTTTAATGGAGCCTAGATGTAGGCCCACATCCACTCCCGACTGCAGAAAAAGTAGGAAACATCCCAGATGAAATTCCACGGCAGAATATTGTCTGCTCTCACACCAAGAGACATCTCTTCCAGATACGATGGTGTTGTTTAGACGTTACCCCCTTTCTGGCTTGGATTATAGTTGGGATGACCTTGTCAGGAATCCCTCTCCTGGCTAGAATCAACCGTTCAACTTCCATGCCGTTAAACGTAGCCATGGTAAGTCTTGATAGACGAACGGGCCCTGCTGCAGAAGATCCACTCGAATAGGCAGAGGCCATGGATCTTTGATCAGCATCTCGAGAAGACCCGCATACTAGGCCCTTCGTGGCCAGTCCGAAGCAATAAGGATTGCCTGAACCTTTTCCCTTTTTATTCTTTTTAGAATTCTTGGGATCAGAGGAATGGGAGGAAACAAGTTCACTAGCTGGTAAACCCACGGAGCTGTCAGAGCATCTACCGCCACTGCCTGTGGGTCCCTCAACCGGAAACAATACCGATTGAGCTTCTTGTTGAGTCGAGATGGACTGCCTTAATGCCTCAAAAGTATGTAATTCATCTTATGCATATTGGGGGTAGTTCCAAGTTGATCGCAGCAGGAATTTTGTTAGCAGTTGGGCAAAACCATGTGCACTGCAGGGGAGGCAGATTTAACATGTGCAAAGAAAGTTAGATTTGGGTGTGGTGTGTTCAATCTGCAATCTAATTTGCAATGTAAAAATAAAGCAGCCAGTATTTACCCTGCACAGAAACAAAATAACCCACCCAAATCTAACTCTCTCTGCAAATGTTATATCTGCCCCCCCCCCCCCTGCAGTGCACATGGTTTTGCCCAACTGCTAAAAAAATTCCTGCTGCGATCAACTTGGAATTACCCCCATTATCTGTTTTTTTAACCTATGAAAAGGTATCTCCAATCTGCTCACTACAGTTCTCTCTTATACAAACTCATGTATGCTTTTTGATGTAATGATTTTCTTGTAATTGTCATTGCATGTGTGGGGAAGTTGCTCGGTGAAACAGCTTATTATTGCATGCTGACTGGTGTTTACCTCCTTGAACATTTAGCCATTGTGGTCAGGTGTACTATATCTTTATATTTAGTGAGGTGTAGTCGTGGTGTAAAGGACAGAGTATGATTACTGATTCATAAAAGAAAACAAATAACAAACACTGAGCAACATCACCAAACAAGTAATTTCAACTTTAAACTTGTAAAAAAAAAATTCATTTTCTTGACATGGCTACTAGTAATAGATGCACAGGCCAAATTCTTAAAGCTATGTGTGCAAATGCTAGGAGCTTAGGAGACAAAATTCCAGAGCTAATTGCAATAATAACAAGGGATAACCTGGATATTGTGGCAATTACAGAGTCATGGTGCAATGAGAATCACGACTGGGACATTGCTATACCAGGATACAATTTATTTAGGAAGTATAGAATGGGAAGAATCGGAGGAGGGGTAGCAATGTGTGTGAAAAACCCCCCATAAATGCTACTTTAATACAAAATATTGAAGACAAAACTGAGGCCCTTTGGGTCACCATAGAAACCGGGGAGAAGGATATTATTCGCATTGGGGTGATCTATAGACCACCAAGCCAGGGGCAGGATTTGGACAGGAACCTATTTTTGGACATCATTAAAATGGCTTTAAAGGGAGAAGTCATAATCATGGGAGACTTTAATTTACCTGATGTCAATTGGGAGGGGTCTTTTGCTAGTTCAGCTACAAGTTAAAAATTTCTAAATTCCTTACAGGGAGCATCTCTCAAGCAATTGGTGAGGGAGCCCACTCGCAAAGACTCCATATTAGATTTAATTCTCACAAATGGTGACAGGATATTAGACACATATGTGGGTGACCACCTGGGATCCAGTGATCATCAAGCAGTATGGTTTAGTATAAAGACAGGATCCAACTCCTGTCACACAAAAACAAAGGTGTTGGATTTTAGGAATGCTGACTTTGTAAAAATGGGGAGATGTTTAAGTGATTCATTGGCGGCCTGGAGAGACTTGGAAGGAGTGCAGGAGAGGTGGGAAAACCTGAAAAGGGCAGTACTAAGGGCAACAGACCTTTGTATCAAAAGGGTTAGGAAAAGCACCAGGAAAAGGAAGCCAGGGTGGTTCACAAAAGAAATATCAACTAGTGTGAAAGCAAATAAGCTGGCTTTCAGGAAATACAAAACAGACTCAAAATAATAATGACAAAGAGGTGTATCTTAAGAAAGTGATCAGACGTGCAAAGGCAGAAGCTGAGGAGAAAATGGCCCAGTTAGTAGATAAAGGGGGCAAAACTTTTTTTAAGTATATAAATGAAAGGAATAAATCAAATGGAGGAATAATAAGACTTACGACAGAGATTGAGAATTTGCTGGAGGGAGACAAGGCAATAGCAGATCACCTAAATCATTATTTTTGCTCCGTATTTACTACAGAAGGAGAAGGGAAGGGGCCACAGTTAAGCTGCAAGGACATTCATAAAAATAAGGTAGATGAAACTACATTTACAGAAGAGAAGGTCTTAACAGAACTTTCAAAACTAAAAGTGGAAAAATCAATGGGGCCATATGGGATACACCCAAGGATACTCAAAGAGCTAAAAGATGTGCTGGTGGCACCATTAACATAATTATTTAACCAGTCACTAAATACAGGTGCCATTCCAGAGGACTGGAAAAGTGCAAATGTAGTTCCACTGTACAAAAGTGAAAGCAAGGAAAAAGCAAGTAACTACAGACCAGTAAGCCTTACATCAGTAGTAGGGAAAGTACTGGAAAAACTATTAAAAGAAAGAGTAGTGGAATATCTTAAATCAAACAACTTACAGGATCCATAACAGCATGGATTTACTGGTGGGAGATCATGCCAAACAAATCTTATTGCCTTTTTTGACTCTGTGATGAAAATAATAGATCAAGGGGGAGCTGTAGATGTAGCCTATCAAGACTTTATTAAGGCATTTGACACTGTCCTACATCACAGACTGCTAAATAAACTTGAAAGCGTGGGGGTGGATTACAAAACAGTTAAATGGATAAGAACCTGGTTGCAGGATAGGAAACAGACAGTTGTAGTAAATGGAGTGCAATATTTGGAAGGAAATGTTACCAGTGGAGTACCCCAGGGATCTGTACTCGGACCAGTTCTCTTTAATATCTTTGTTGGTGACATTGCAAATGGTATTAAAGGGAAAGTATGCCTTTTTGCAGATGATACAAAGATTTACAACAGGGTAGACTCACCGGGATGGGTAAAACAAATGATTGATGACCTAGCTAGGCTTGAGAAATGGTCAAGAACGTGGCAACTACAGTTTAATGCTAAAAAATGCAAAATCATGCACTTGGGTCTCAAAAACCCAAAGGCTAAATATAGTATCAAGGGTACTATAATGGAAACTAATGAGGAGGAAAGGGATTTAGGAGTCACTATTTCAAGTGACTTAAAGGCAGGAAAGCAATGCAACAAAGCAATGAGAAAGGCAAGTCAGATGCTTGGTTGCTTAGCCAGAGGAATCAGTAGCAGGAAAAAAGAAGTGATAATGCTACTGTATAGGTCATTGGTACGGCCGCATCTTGAATACTGTGTCCAGTTCTGGAGACCATATCTCCAGAAGGATATAAATACATTAGAGAGTGTACAAAGAAGGGCAACTAAAATGGTGCATGGCCTACATCACAAAACTTACCCGGAAAGGCTAAAAGATTTTAACATGTATAGTTTGGAGGAGAGAAGGGAAAGGGGGTCATGATAGAAACTTTCAAATATACAAAGGGTTTTAACAAAGTTCAGGAGGGAAACATTCTTCGAAGGAAGAGGAGTATTAGAGCTCGAGGACATACACTGAAACTGGAGGGAGGCAGGTTCAGGGGAAATTTAAGAAAAACTTACTTCACAGAAAGGGTAGTGGACAAGTGGAATAGCCTCCCATCAGAGGTGGTAGAGGCTAAGACTGTAGAGCAATTTAAACATGCTTGGAATAGGCATATGAATATCCTTACAAAGAATTAAGGTTCAAAAAGGGTTGAGATTACCTAAAGGATAAAAAAAGGGCAGACTAGATGGGCCAAGTGGTTCTTATCTGCCATCAAATTCTATGTTTCTATGTTTCTGTGAGAGGACATCATGTCGATTTGTGGATACCCCCACCGATGTGTTAACCACCGGAACACCTCTGGATGGAGGCCCCTTTCCCCCGGGTGCAGATTGTGTCTGCTGAGGAAGTCCGCTTCCCAGTTTTCTACTCCCAGAATGAAGATCGCCGACAACGCCACAGCGTATTTTTCCACCCAGAGGAGAATTCTTGACTCCTCTAACATGGCCGCTCGGCTTTTCATTCGGCCCTGTCAGTTTATGTACATCACCGCCGTCGCATTGTCTGACTGGACCTGAATTGCCTGATTCTGAAGAAGAGATGAGGCCTGCAGAAGGGCGTTGTAGGTAGCCCTGAGTTCCAAGATGTTTATTGGAAGGACGACTTCCTGACTTGACCATCTTCTCTGAAACTGCAACCCCTGGGTGACTGCTCCCCAACCTCTGAGGCTTGCGTATGTGGTTAACAGAATCCAATTCTGAATCCCGAACTTCCGACCCTCGACTAGGTGAGAAGTCTGTAGCCATCACAGGGAGATCCTGGCTTTTGGTGACTGACGAATCCTCTTCTGCATGTGAAGATACGATCCGGACCATTTGTCCAACAGATCCAGCTGGAAGGGCCTCACATAAAATCTTCCGTACTGAATTGCTTTGTAAGAAGCCACCATTTTCCCCAGGAGGCATATGCAGAGATGTACAGAAATTCAGATCGGCTTCAAGACGGGCCGAACTATCGAATGGATCACCGTTGCCTTTTCCAAGGGAAAGAATACTTTCTGAGACCCAGGAACTGAAGCCTCTTCATTGGTTCTAGGTGAGATTTTGGCAGAGTTCAGAATACACCCATGATCCAGGGGTAGTCTGGTTCAGAGGGCAATGTTCTCTAACAGATTTTCCCTGGACGGTGCCTTTATCAGAAGATCGTCCAAGTACGGACTATGTTCACTCCTTGTCTGCGCAGCAACATCATCATCTCTGCCATCACTTTGGTGGACACCCCTGGTGCTGTGGGGAGACCAAGTGGCAGGGTCTGAAACTGGTAGTGACAGTACTGCAGAGCAAACCGTAGATGAACCTGATGAGGTGACCAGATCGGAATGTGAAGGTACGCATCCTTGACATCCAGAGATGCTAGGAATACCCCCTCCTCCAGACCTGAGATTACAGCTCTCAATGACTCTATCTTGAATTTGAACACTCGTACGTACCGGATCAAGGACATGAGGTTCAAGATCGATTTTACTGACCCGTCCGGTTTTTGGTACTACAAACAAGCTGGAATAGTGGGGGGTTATTCAGACCAGAACGCTGTGCCGGTGCATGGCTGACTGCTGACAGCTGTCGTATCCTAGTGATCGCCTCTGTCTGATTGACAGGCAGAGGTGTTCACTGGGCGGGAGGGGGTGGGATGGCAGTGGTAATCCGCCATATAGGGGGCATGGTCTGACCAACGTAGGCGTGGATGGACCATGCTGGGGCGGGCCGCGGTGGCTGCGTGACATCACACGCAGCCACTGGAACCCGGGCAGCTGGCCGGGAGCTACTCCTGAAGTACAAAAGCATTGCCACTGTGTGATAATTTTGTACTTCAGTGGGGGGGTCGGGCCTGACATGCGGGGCGGACTCGCCCTGTGCTAGGCGTCCCCTCGCATGTCTGTGTGCCTGATCATAGCCCTGCAAAATTTTGCAGGGCTACAATCAGGTCTGAATTAGGCCCAGTATCCCTTGTTTTGTGTCAGGACTAGGATTGTCTGTCCCCGGCAGGGGCACTAGTGGGTCAGTGTTGGTATGATGGATAAAACGTGGAGGCAATATAAAAGTCCTGCGCATAGGCGCTGATGTTTTATTATAACTGAGCAGATGGGATAACACAGAGTAAACAGAAAACCGGTAATGGAATAACAATGATTGATAACGGAATTTGAATAACTGAGGTCTCTTGCAAAGGAAATATGAAACAACAAATACTGAAGGCAGATGATATTAACTAAAGTCCAGTAGTACTTGATAGCACACAGTCTCGGTATAACATAAGATAAAGTAACTTGGAAAGCAGAACTCCGATATGCATAAGAACACACAGTCTCTATTAAGCACAAGTCCAGGTAGCCTTACTAGGCTCAAGCAGGAAACATTCTCTATGCAATTAGTTGTTATACTGCTAGAATGCACAGATGGAATACTGATAGCAAGTGCACAGGTAAGATGGTAATACGAACACCTGAGGAGAGTCTCTGCTGCTGGTGGATTGTGGCTGGATGTAATTGAAGTCCGGAGTAACAGAAGAGCTGTGAAGGTGAAAACTGGAACAATGGAAATAACCACGGGGAACGCTGGAAACAGGAACACAGGAACCAGGAGAACTTAGGCACACGGTATGTGACTCGTTGTCCGAGGCAATCTGAGTGAGCCACGGACTGGAAGTTAAACCCCTTGCTCAGCAGTGATTGGACACAGAGCTGCAGGCGGAGATACAGCGCTGGATTGAACACCAGGATCAGCTGAGTGCAGGTGTCATGGCAACGTCCACACAGGCCGGACACCGGCATGCAGCAAAACCCACACAGGACCAGACTCAGGGGTACTCAGCAATGCGGAAGATGACGCTCGCGGTCACTGCACCCATGCAGCCGCAACTGGGGCCATGACCTCCGGAGGCCTGCACACCAGCGCGCTGGTAAGTGAGACGCAGGAGAGCGCCGATTCCTGACATTTTGTAGATGAAGTGGAACTGGAACAATTACCTGGGTCTGTAACAGTTTTTGAATGGTGTCGTGTGAGTTTACTCTCGCTTTCTGTGAAACTGGTAAGCCTGATTTGAAGACTCTGTGAGGTGGGAGATCCTGGAACTCCAACCTGTAGCCCTGGGATATAAGGTCTATGACCCAGGGATCCTGGCAAGATCTTGTCCAGATGTGACTGAAGAAATATAGCTGGGCTCCCACTGGCCTGTCTCCCAGGCATCGCAGCCCACCGTCATGTGGAAGGATTTGAAGAGACAGAGCCGGAGCTCTGCTCCTGAGAACCAGCAGCCTCTGGCGATGGTAGAAGAACCTCTGGCCTTGCGCCTATACTTGGCAGTCCAAAAGGACTGTAGATTAGGTCCTGAGTAGACCTTCCTTCCTAGCTGGTGTAGCTGCAGAAGGAAAGTATGTGGACTTACCCGCAGTAGCTCGGGAGATCCATTTGTCGAGTTCATCTCCAAATAAGGCCTCTCCTGTGAAAGGTAGGCCTTCCACTCCTTTCCTGGAGTCCGTGTCAGCAGTCCACTGACGTAGCCATAATCCTCTGTGTGCTGATAGTGCCATAGCTGTAGTGCGTGCATTAAGCAAACCTATTTATTTTATGGCATCCACTATAAAGTTCACAGAGTCTTGTATATGTTGCAGAAGCAAAACAATTTCCTCTTGAGGTAAGATGTCTAACCCCTCAATTAAATTACCTGACCATGTAGCAATGGCTCTAGTAATCCACCCACATGCTATAGTGGGTCTCTTGGCCACTCCGGCAGCAGTATACAAAGATTTGAGTGTAGTCTCAATCTTGTGATCGGCCGCATCTTTTAGGGGGGGCTGCACCAGGGACAGGTAACACAATTTTACATGAGAGCCTGGAGACTGACGCATCCACAATCGGTGGGTTTTCAATTTTTTTTTCCTATTCTCAGGAGGAAAAGGAAAAGATGATAACAAACGCTTAGGAATTTGGAATTTTCTATCTGGATTAACCCACAGTTCTTCAAACAGGGTGTTTAGTTCTTTTGACACAGGAAAAGTGGCTGAGGATTTTTTCTTAATATTAAAGTGACATTCCTCACTTTCCTACATTACCTTATCAGGGATATTAAGAATTTTTCTGATAGCCTCTATGAGAGCCTCTGCACCCTGTGACAGAGTACCCTCCCCCACCTCTGTGTCCACCTCACGTTCCTCCATGTCTGACTCATCATCATCAGAGTCAGAATGCAGGATATGGGCCAAAGTATGTTTTTGTGGACAAATGGTAGAGGACTGAGATGCTGGTCTGGGTACTGAGTCCTTTTTAAGAAACTCATCCATAGACTGCCTTAAGTATGGCGTCTCTTTCTCATTACGAAATCATTTCGTAGAAATGGTGGAAATCATTCCCCTAATGGAGTCCAGCCATGCTGGTTCCGCCCCACTAGTCTGGGAAGTGATTCTATACTGAGTAGTACATACTAGTGAACCCCCTGGAGAAGAGGAACACTGTGCCTTACATGAAACACACTCTTTACCTGACATACTGCAGAAATTAAGTATATATCAAGTAGATATAACCAGGCGCACATATGAGTGGTTTCTCCTAGCAGCTGTGTTGGGAGATAGTCAGTCTCCCCAAGGGGTAAGTCACAGCAGAAAAAACAGTTCTAAAATATATGTAATATATATATGAACAATTTAATCCACATTTACATAAAACAATTGCTAATATAAGGAAACGTATTTGTTAGCAATACACAGGTAATTGATAGGTCTCTGGATTCAATCCACCAATATATGCACTCCTTTGAAGGACACTGTCCAATGTATATTGATGGTTACTCACACATGGCCATGTTTTACCAGCAATCAAATTTTCCAGCTGTGGGTTACTTCCAAACTGTGTTCCAATTGGGGAGTGCAAATGATTTAAGCTTGTTCAGTGACGGCAGAAGCAGTGTTGGATCCTGGTTCACAGAGGGCTTTTGCTGGATTTGCTGTGTAGCTGGAGATTTTCCTGGTCAATGGATGGTGCTAGATGGAGAAGTCCAGTACCTGGTGGATTGAATCCGGAGACCTATCAATTACCTGTGTATTGCTAGCAGATACGTTTCCTTATATTAGCAATTGTTTTATGTAAATGTGGATTAAATTGTTCTTAATTACATATATTTTAGCGCTGTTTCTTTATACTGTAGAAATGACAGCACACACACACTGAAAAAGGTTAAAAGCACAATTAACCCACAAAGAGCCCTTCCAGAGAGACACAGAGAGAGTATGGAACCAGCACACGGCGCCCTTATAGCTAATGCCAAGTTTAGCCGGGTCGCAGACTACGTTCCTAGATTAGGGACAGAGGGCGAGATGTACTAAAGGAAAAATGCGGTAAAACCCCCAAAAATGGGGGTTTTACCTCATTTTCAAATTTACTAAGACCCTACTGCCGCGTTTTCGACGTCCGGGGTATCGCCATCTTTGGATGGCGATACCCTATAGAAGCCTATAGGCTTCTTATCGCTGACCGCTGCGAACCGCTGCCACAGACGCCCCCCCCCTCCCCTCCCCCCCAGCATACCTTCCTGCAGGCTGCCCTGGACCTGGAAGGTAGTCTCCTCCTCCCCCTAGCAACGCAGTCGGAGGTTCTTCCGCAGGGGGAAGGAGGAGGCGCCGGGGGCAACCTGCTGCTGCTTCCCGGCATGTAGGCAGTCTGGAGAGCTGAGGGAGGTGACGGAGACCCCCGAAGACCACCTCACAGGTATCGCTGGGGGCCTCCGTCACCACATTGCAATATTGATTGGATATGTTAGTACATATGCAATCAACATCGCTGCGGTAAGCAGCGAGGGGTCGCAATGTGTCTTAATACATCCCGCCCTTAGTACACTAATAATCGCTCCCCCCGCTGTGACCCCCTGATACCGCTGATGTAATCTGGAGTCTCTCCGGAGGAGCTGCGCGTCCCTGTCAGTCAGCGTCTGTGTCAGCTGTAGTAGGAAAAATGGCGCCTATGAGCTGCTGGAACTGCTCATAGTGAAGCTCCGCCCCTTAAATGTTGCGCGGTCTTCCCGCTCTTCTTTATACTGGCTGTATGTGTCTGTGTGCATAAAATGGAGACAGGGTCCTTTCATAGCTTTGTTGCCAGTCTGGGTACTGTGTCCACTGTTTAGCGTATGTGTCTGCACACAGTCGGGAGACGCAGTCTGCCCCGGTTAGAAGCTGTGCGTCTCCTTACCCTCATGCCGCCATAATGGACGGTGACCTGCTAACCAGGACGCTGGCTTAGTACTCACCACTCTTCATTCTTCTGGCTCTGTTAGGGGTGGCGGAGTGCTGTGGGAATGTACGCTCGCCGTGGTGGGGCTGGTGAAAAGTTCCCTCATGAGCTAGCGTCCTGCCAGTGGGGAACGGGACCATTAACCCTGAGAGAGGTTGGGCCGTCCCCCCCCCCCTAAGTCCCACGAAGCAGGCAGGCTGGTGCCATCCAGTCCTGCCTGAAAATAATGGGTATGGGTCGTCGGGTCAACTCAACTTAGGTCGACAGTCATTAGGTTGACCACTGAAGGTCGACATGAGCATTAGGTCAACATGGTCACTGGGTTGACAGGTGAAAAGGTCGACGTGAGTCTTTGTACTTTTTTGGTGTAGTTTTCTCCGTACAGTGACGGAAACCCCAATTAGTGCACCGTGTTCCCTCGCTGCGCTCACTTCGCTCGCCATGCTTCGGGCAAGGTGCCTCGCTCAGCTACCGCTGCGCTCGGCACAGATTACCATTCCAATCGTAGTCTACGTGGATTGTTAAGTATGAAAAAAATAAAAAAATTAGAAACAAATGTGAAAAACTCATGTCGACCTTTTGACCTGTCGACCTAGAACATGTCAACCTAATGGCCATGTTGACCTAGTGCATGTCGACCTAATGCCAATGTCGACTTTCAGTGGTCGACCTAACGACGGTATCCCGAAAATAACAAACTCAGAAAATAAATGTTGAAAACTCTTCAGGAGCTCCCCTAGCTGTGACCGGCTCCTCTGGGCACACTTTCTAAACTGAGTCTGGTAGGAGGGGCATAGAGGGAGGAGCCAGCCCACACTATCAAACTTCTATAGTGCCCAAGGATCCTAGTGGACCCTTCTATACCCCATGGTACTAAATAGATTCCCAGTATCCCCTAGGACGTAAGAGAAAAAGCAATGATCATACAATGCAATATAGACACTAATGGTATAAATCCTCCTTTTTATATATACCGTCGGTCCTATGTTAGTTGTAGCAACTGTGGGCCTAATTCAGACCTGACTGCTGCTGTGCGTTTCCGCACAGCAGCGAAGGGGTCTGAACTGCACATGCACCGGTGCTGCAGTGCGCCGGCGCATGCCAGTCAGCCGACGGCTGTCTTTAGCTAATGATCGCCTCTGACTGATTAACTGGCAGAGGCGGTCGCTGGGCAGGAGGGGAAGGGATGGCGGCATTAAGCCACTGTTTGGACTGTAGGAGGGGGCCGCGGCAACTGCGTGACGTCACACGCAGCCACTGCGAACCGGGCAGTGACGAGTAGCTCCCGACCAGCGCGCCCTGAGCTGGGTGTCCCCCCACATGTCAGTGTGACTGATCATAGCTGTGCTAAATTTAGGCTCTCATAGAGGCTATATTTAACACAGCTACGATCAACTCTGAATTACCCCCTTATTTGTGTAGCCCAGGGACATGCGGTGAGCTAAATGGCTCAGGAGGCACTGGCTAGCCTCAGAGCCAGATTTCCATGCAATATATGAACCGAAAGGTACATCTGGGCATTATACAAAGGTACAGCAGTATAAACCCCTAGAAATTTGGTGAGGTTTGATCAGAGATGTGTGGAAAAGATAAGTAGGGGAGGCACTGCCTCACCTGCCAGCAGGGGTGTATCTAGGGGCCTGAGCGCCCCTGGCAAAGTAAGGGACCGGCGCCCACCCCCCTTGGGACACAGAGGGGGAGTCACAGGAGTGGGAGAGGGCAGGGAACCTGAGGGGTAGTTAAAGGAGAGGGTGTATGCAGGGACACTGAGAGGGAGTTATACGGAGGGGTGTAGTAGTGTATGCCGGCAGCCGGGCTCCCGGCGACCAGCATACCGGTGCCGGAATCCCGACCACCGGCATACCGACACGACCGCCGGCATACCGACAAGCTGGGCGAGTGCAAATGAGCCCCTTGCGGGCACGGTGGTGCGCTAAGCTATCTATTCTTCCTCCAGGGGGGTCATTTATGGGGAGGGGGAGGGCAGGGACACTGAGGGGGGTTACAGGATTACTTATGGCAGGGACACTGAGGGGGAATTATAGGGAAGGTGGGGGCAGTGACATTGAGGGGAAGTTATAGGGAGGCTGAAGGCAAGGACACTGAGGGGGAGTTACAGTGAGTGTGAGGGCAGGGACACTGAGGGGAAGTTACAGGGAGGGTGAGGACAGGAACACTGAGGGGGAGTTACAAGGAGGGTGAGGGCAGAGCCACTGAGGGGGATTTGACACCAAGGGGGAATTATAGGGAAGGTAAGGGCAGGGATACTGAGGGGGGTTACAGGGGGGTTGAGGGCATGGACACTGAGAGGGAAGTTACAACGAGGGTGAGGGCAGGGACACTGAGGGGTGAGTTACAGGGAGGGTGAGGGCAGGGATACTGAGTGGGAGTTACAGGGAGGGTGAGGGCAGGGATACTGAGCGGGAGTTACAGGGAGGGTGAGGGCAGGGATACTGAGCGGGAGTTACAGGGAGGGTGAGGGCAGGGATACTGAGGGGGAGTTACAGGGAGGGTGAGGGCAGGGATACTGAGGGGGAGTTACAGGGAGGGTGAGGGCAGGGATACTGAGTGGGAGTTACAGGGAGGGTGAGGGCAGGGATACTGAGCGGGAGTTACAGGGAGGGTGAGGGCAGGGATACTGAGCGGGAGTTACAGGGAGGGTGAGGGCAGGGATACTGAGCGGGAGTTACAGGGAGGGTGAGGGCAGGGATACTGAGCGGGAGTTACAGGGAGGGTGAGGGCAGGGATACTGAGCGGGAGTTACAGGGAGGGTGAGGGCAGGGATACTGAGTGGGAGTTACAGGGAGGGTGAGGGCAGGGATACTGAGTGGGAGTTACAGGGAAGGTGAGGGCAGGAACACTGAGGATACATACACAAAACCACTAAACTTACTAAAGCAGACTAAACACACTTAGCTTATCAGAGCCTCTTCCAAGATGCTGCTGCTGCTGTCACCCCTTAGGCTCCTCTTCTCTCCAGACTCCAAGATTTCAGCCGCTGAGTGCCAAGTCACTATGGAAATCTCCCAGTAGTCACCTCACCACTGGTCACGTTAGGGATGAGAGAAGGGGAAGGTGACTGGGTGCAGCTGTAAAGTCTCTGCTCTGGCCCACTTCTGCCAAGGAGGAGGTGGAGGAGCTTGCCTTGTTGGACATCTGATCCTCTATGCCTGCCGTGGTTGAAAGAAAGTCCCCTGAGGTACATTACAGAGACTGTACTGTGGTGTGCACTACAGTACAGGCTTTCAGACATAGCTGCTCCACTGCATGTCATACTATAAATTGATAGGCAGTAGTGGGGCAGGTGCAGCATCGGTCAGCCTGTACTGTGTGTAAATGCTACAAAGACCTTTGACAGTTTTTGCCATGGGTGCCCGCCCCGCCCCCCATGGGTGCCCCCTCATCTGTGAATGACCCTCTGGCGGGTGCCCTGCCCCCACCCGCAGGTGCCCCCTCATCCCTCATCTTCAAGTGCCCCTCCGGCGGGTGCCCCCACCAGTGGGTGCGTGTCTTGCCCCCCACTCACGCGCAGGGGCAAATGCAGGATTTTTAGGGGGGTTTCCAGATATGAGAGGAGAGAGAGAGAGCACATATATGGGAAACTCCAACCCAATTCAAGTGTGTGTGTGTGTAAGAGATATTCTGTACACACAAAGGCAAGGAGACATGGGGAGGGAGAGACAGAGACAGAAATGGGGAGAGAGGGGAACACGAGGAGGGAGAGAGAGACAGAGAGAGCGGCAGACATGCAGAGAAGCTGAGAGACAGACAGACATGGGGGGAGAGAGACAGGGACAGAGAGCGGCAGACATGGAGGGAGACAGACCGAGATGTGGAGAAAGACAGGGACAGAGAGATTGAGAGAGACAGTTATGGAGAGAGTGTGACATGGGTATGGAGAGACAGATGTGGAGAGAGAGAGAGAGACAGATGTGGAGTGAATGAAATGTGGAGGGAAAGACAGAGAGAGAGAGACAGACATGGGGAGGGACCGATACAGGAAGAGTGAGACACACAGACATGGGGAGGGAGGAGGAGACAAGGTGAAAGAAAGAGAGACAGACACAGGAAGAGAGATGGAGACACAGAGAGAGCATACCCTCCAACTGTACCTTTTTAATAGGTACAGTACCTTTTTTTTATGGTCTGTACCTATTTTTGGCTCTCCAAACTTCCATTGAAAGTATAGGAAAAGGGGCGTGACTACGCCCCTTTACCCGGAGCCACGCCCCTTTTCTAATTTGTACCGATTTTTGTGTGTAAAATGTTGGAGGGTATGGGAGAGAGAGACACAGGGAGAGAGAGACAGGGTGAGAGATAGACACAGGGAGAGAGATGGAGAGAGAGAGTCATAGACACAGGGCTAGAGATGGAGAGACAGATGGGGAAAGAGACAGACAGGGAGAGAGAGAGACATGAGGTGGGAATACTCTCAGCACTCACCCGATCAGCCAGCTCCCCTCCACCACTCGAACCACAAAGTTGCTGCAGAGTCACTTCCTGCTTCTTCACCCGGCCAGCTCTGTCTCTGTCTCAAAGGCCCATGGGAACTGCCTGAGAGGAGCTGGCCGGGTGAGGAAGTGACTCAGCAGCTCCCCCTATGTTTAGTCAGCCCAGCCTCCACGTAAGTCTAAAGAGGTTGTGCACTACACATACACAAACAGCCTGTCTTGCCGGCCGCCCGGACTGAAGCTGAAGCTTCAACATCTGTCATGTGCACTGATAGATCGGAGCGCAGGGGGAAGTTTCCAGGCACTCGGACCCCCTTCACCCTCCGTGCGCATATGCTGCGGGTGTCCTGCCCCCCACCCACGGGTTCCGCATCATCTGCAAGTGCCCCATCTCACCCGCGGGTGCCCCCCCCCACACACCTTTGGTTGGCGCTGCACTTTTCACATCAGATAGTGCTCACTGCTGCTCCCTCCTCTCGGCCAGCGCTGATGCTTCTAAGACAAAAAAAAGCATCAGTGAGCTTAGATAACAGACAGCACTGGCCGCGGGTGGCACAGCCAGGCGGCGCCCCCTCTCGGTGGGCGCCCCTGGCGAGTGCCATCCTCGCCAAACAGTAGATACGCCCCTGCCTGCCAGAGACTTTTTACTCCAGAGTTTGGGCTATAAAAATTATTAGAATAATGCAAAGAAGATATTTCAAACAAATTATTAGTATTTTTCATATACTTTGTTCAGACAAAATTCTGGTTTAAACGTAAGTATGACAGGAAAGGCTCTGCCTCACCTGCCTCACCCCACCGCACGTCACCGGTGTAGCCCTAGGTTACGTATAATATATTATAATATTCTATGCACTACGGATATTATGATAAACTATGCCTCCACCCAGGCTAAACTTAAGTTTTAATTACTTTACTTAACTGTTATAGGGCTGGCTTGGGACAGCAGACTATACTTAATTTATCTCCCTGCTTTAATAATAATATTACCACTCTTACACTCCTTTTTACTTGTGTTTAAATAAATGTGATAACATTTAATTTGGATAAAGCATTACAACGTGACAAGATTGTAATATAACAAGAAATACAATTTATAGATTACACCTTCCCTTCTAATCCTACCCTCAAGGCCTATACAGTTTGCTTGCATGCAATACAAAAATTACCTTTACCTTTGAGGTAGCTACCAGAATAGTTCACCTAAAGGGCCCTACACATTGAGCGATCCGCCGCCGAGCTGCCCGACAGCGGATACGGCCGACGGGCAACCCAGCGGTGGGGGGTCCACCAGTGATGGGGGGAGTGAAGTTTTTTCACTCCCCGTCACCCGGCTCCATAGAAGTGCAGGCAAATATGGACAAGATCGTCTATATTGGCCTGCATGCACAGCCGATGGGGCACCAGTGATGAATGAGCGCGGGGCCATGCATCGTTCATCGCTGGTGCCTCGCTCGTTCATCGCTAGTGCCCCGTCGGCTGTGCATGCAGGCCAATATGGACGATCTCGTCCATATTTGCCTGCACTTCTATGGAGCTGGATGACGGGGGAGTGAAAAAACTTCACTCCCCCCGTCACTGCCCCCTCGCCGATCTCGTTCACGAATGAACGATATACCATTCATATCTTTGAGTATAATCGCCCAGGGTGTAGGGCCTATTAGGTATTGAAAAAATAATCTCAGGCGAACACCCGGGTCATTAAATTAGATACCATGCATGACCTACCTTCTATTATACATACATTAGTTTAAATGATGACCTTTAGTAAAATTAAACATACATTAACCTTTGTATCTAACTGTATTACTTGAACAATATTTTTCCAATGCACTTCAAATGTTAAGTTGATGTCCACTTACATCACTTGTTTACACTCGGAACACTGACTTATCCTGAATATGTCCTAATAAACGTATGATGACATAATATCCAGGTGCTTTTTTTGTCATTGCTTTGTAGTAAGGTTTTACATATAGGCCCTCATTCCGAGTTGTTCGTTCGCTAGCTGCTTTTAGCAGCATTGCACACGCTAAGCCGCCGCCTACTGGGAGTGAATTTTAGCTTTGCAGAATAGCGAACGAAAGATTAGCAGAATTGCGAATAGAAATTTCTTAGCAGTTTCTGAGTAGCTCCAGACTTACTCCTACACTGCGATCAGTTCAGTCAGTTTCGTTCCTGGTTTGACGTCACAAAAACACCCAGCGTTCGCCCAGACACTCCCCCGTTTCTTCAGACACTTCCGCGTTTTTCCCAGAAACGCCAGCGTTTTTTCGCACACTCCCATAAAACGGCCAGTTTCCGCCCAGATACACCCACTTCCTGTCAATCACACTCCGATCACCAGAACGATGAAAAATCTTTGTTAGGCCGTGAGTAAAATAACAAACTTTTGTGCTAATTTACTTGGCGCAGGCGCACTGCGAACATTGTGCATGCGCAGTTTGCGACTAATCGCTCCGTTGCGAAAAAAAAACTAACGAGCGAACAACTCGGAATGACCCCCTTACTGTCTGGGAGGTTTCCACTGGGTAAAGCACTTTATTTTGCCAGACAATATTTGTTTCAATACTGTGTCTCTTCCTATTGTTGCCACTTTGGCTAGACAGTCTGGCGGTGTTCACAGAGTGTAGAAGTTACTTTGTTTAGCAAAACTGAAACTGTCTCAATTAATGTTACCAAATCTTGTCTGGCAGCACTTATAATGGTTTTCTTGTCTGCACCATATAGCCCAAAGGCCCTCATTCCGAGTTGTTCGCTCGCAAGCTGCTTTTAGCAGCATTGCACACGCTAAGCCGCCGCCTACTGGGAGTGAATCTTAGCTTAGCAAAATTGCGAACGAAAGATTCTCTAAATTGCGATTCTAAATTTCTTTGCAGTTTCTGAGTAGCTCGACACTTACTCTGCCACTGCGATCAGTTCAGTCAGTTTCGTTCCTGGTTTGACGTCACAAACACACCCAGCGTTCGCCCAGACACTCCCCCGTTTCTTCAGACACTCCCGCGTTTTTCCCAGAAACGGCAGCGTTTTTTCGCACACACCCATAAAACGGCCAGTTTCCGCCCAGAAACACCCACTTCCTGTCAATCTCACTCCGATCACCAGAACGAAGAAATGTCATCGTTAAGCCGTGAGTAAACTACCAAACTTTTTTGCAAATTTACTTGGCGCAGATGCACTGCGAACATTGCGCATGCGCAGTTTGCGACTAATCGCTCCGTTGCGAAAAAAACTAACGAGCGAACAACTTGGAATGAGGGCCAATGTCTTGAAGTTTTATTTAATAACAATTAATACTGCTTTGTTATAGGTATCAGTCTCTCCTGTAGTAGCTCTTAGTGGGTGTGGTATAGCTCATAGACAGTCAAAAGTCAGACAAAAAAAATTATTCTTTTTTAAATATTTTGAACCCGAATTTGGTGAAATTCGTCCACTCACAGGCTCGCTACGCTTGCCACGCTTCGGGCTTGGTGTATTGCTTTGCTCACCACAACTTTACTAAAAGGTAATAGTTTGTGACATGGATAGTAAATGAGGAAAATGTTGTAAAAACGTTGGTAAATTCGTCCCCTCACGGGTTCGCCATGCTTCGGGCTCGGTTTCTCGCTCTGCTCCACTTCGCTCGCCACAACTTTACTAAAAGGTAATAGTTTGTGACATGGATAGCAAATGAGGCAAAAGTTGTGAAAAACTCAGAAAAAAACCAAAAAAATTTTGTGTCTGACTTTTGACCCTGTCTGACTATTGACTGTCGACCATATAGCGTGTAACTAATGACTGTCTATATTTTAACTCTCTGTCTATAGACAGGAACCCCTCTTAGCAGCTATTAAGCTGCAGCCACGTCTATGTCCTTTATGAGCTACAGTAGTTGAATACTAATGTTCAAGTGTCTATGGCTGTGAGTGCAAATTTCAGTTCTCACCAATCAGCGTCTGGCCGTGCTGTGTGCTCTATCTCTCTCTAGATCAGCCTCGCGATGCCTCTGCCTCTCCCTCAACTTTCTTCCCTTTGCCTGAAACTAGGACACTCTGGGGGTAATTCTGAGTTGATCGCAGCAGGGACTTTGTTAGCAGTTGGGCAAAACCATTTGCACTGCAGGGGAGGCAGATGTAACATGTGCAGAGAGAGTTAGATGTGGGCGTGGTGTGTTCAATCTGCAATCTAAATTGCAGTGTAAAAATAAAGCAGCCAGTATTTACCCTGCACAGAAACAATATAACCCACCCAAATCTAACTCTCTCTGCACATGTTACATCTGCCTCCCCTGCAGTGCACATGGTTTTGCCCAGCTGCCAACAAAGTTCCTGATGCGATCAACTCAGAATTACCCCCTCTGTACTGGTCACTCTCGGCTTTCATGCAGCAGATAAGGATGTTCAGAGCTTGGTTACTGCGGCTGCAACTTCCGTCTCCTTCACTTATGCTGCATTCAAATCGCAAATGCCGGGTCCTACCCGGTAAGAGAAACGTGTACTTACCGGGTGGGATCCGGCATTTGCGCTCCGTTGCTGGCTTTCCGACCCGGCAATATACCGGGTCGGTTGCCATAGCAGCGGAGGGCGCAGCAGCAGCAGGGGCGGGGGTGGAGGCGGCACCGGGAGATGAGCTCATCTCCTGCGCCGCCTCTGCCTATGCTGTGAATGGGAGCCGTGTCGCATCGGAACGGCTCCCATTCACACTGCACCTGACCCGGTAATCAACCCGGTAATAACCCTTCTTTTTTACCGGGTTGAATTACCGGGTCAGGCGACCCGCTAATTCACCGAAGGACCTTTCACATTGCACACCGTGTCGTGTCGATACCGGGTTTTTAGTGCGATATGAAAGGGGTATTAGTTTCAGTGCACTGGCATTAACATCTAAGGCGCTCACCAACCTCCTGCTTTATGTTTACAGCATACAGCTACAGGAGATGGGGATACCTTTTTGATGTATCCAGTTATTACACTAGTTCTGGATATCTATCAATACTTTATGTGTTACTTGTTATTTTTCTGCTGCCTATTGATATTCCAGATAAAATATTTTCACCTTAGGTGTATTTTCATGGAACTGTATTGAAAATAACCACTTTTATGAGTGTATTCACTCTTATTTGATTATCAATTTATGATACTGGATGTGGAGGTAAAATTCTTAAAACGCTCCAATATGTGTGTCCAAACCTTTTAGATCACACTTTATTCAAAGTTAAGTTTTAACTAATTTTCATCATATCAAGAGTGCCCCAACACAGAGGTGGTCATTCCGAGTTGATCGCTCGTTTTTTTTTTCCGCAACGGAGCGATTAGTCGCTAATGCGCATGCGCAATGTCCGCAGTGCGACTGCGCCAAGTAAATTTGCTATGCAGTTTGGTATTTTACTCACGGCATTACGAGGTTTTTTCTTCGTTCTGGTGATCGTAATGTGATTGACAGGAAGTGCGTGTTTCTGGGCGGAAACTGGCCATTTTATGGGTGTGTGTGAAAAAACGCTACCGTTTCTGGGAAAAACGCAGGAGTGGCTGGAGAAACGGGGGAGTTTCTGGGCGAACGCTGGGTGTGTTTGTGACGTCAAACCAGGAACGAAACTGACTGAACTGATCACAGTTGCCGAGTAAGTCTGGAGCTACTCAGAAACTGCTAAGAAGTGTCTATTCGCAATTCTGCTAATCTTTCGTTTGCAATTTTGATAAGCTAAGATTCACTCCCAGTAGGCGGCGGCTTAGCGTGTGCAAAGCTGCTAAAAGCAGCTAGAGAGCGAACAACCCGGAATGAGGGCCTAAGTCTTTTTCTCTCCCCTCATACCTGTGCAATATAGGCAGCGCTGTCAGCTTCTCTGCTGCCCTCTATGTTTACAGCTGCAATGAGGGATTACAGGTGAAGTATATACAGCGCTCTCCCTTAGGCATACATATAAATGGCTGCAGTTTTAGTCCTCTCCCTGCTTACCCAGGGGGCGGGATGTACTAAAGTGAAAATGTGATAAAATCCCCGTTTTCAGGGGTTTTATTGCATTTTCGTATATGTACTATCACCCGACCACCGCATTTTTGCCAATAAGGGTATCGCCATCTCTGGATAGCGATACCCTATAGAAGCCTATGGGCTTCTTTTCACCGCCCGCCGCAACCCATCACCTCCGCCTCCCCCTGACAAACCTTCCTCCAGGCAGCCTGGACCCGGAAGGTAATCTCCTCCTCCCCCTAGCAATGCAGCAGGAGGTCCTTCCAGCTGCAGGGGGAGGAGGAGGCGCTGGGGACAGCCTGCTGCCTGCTTCCCGGCAGGGGAGGTGAGCCCAGGGAGGTGACGGAGACACCCTCACACACCACCTCACAGGTATCGCGTGGGGCCTCCGTCGCCGCATTGCGATGTTGATCGCAAATATTAGTACATATGCGATCAACATTGCTGCGATGGGCGGTGAGTGCGGTGATGTATGTTAATACATCCCGCCCCCAATGTTTACAGCGAAGGTGAGGTGGCACTAGGAGAGACTTCAACAGCGTTGCCAAACTATGCGCCACTGCACTGGCTGTTACTTGGCACCGGCCCCAGCTCTGGAGCTACCCTCCGCTCACTATTACAGCTCTTAAGTGGCGGAGAAAGTATCCAGGTTCTGTGCACTCACCGAGGGAACGACTGTCTACCCTATCAGCGCAAAGGAGCCTCTTTTATATTACTACACACTAGTGATGAGCGGGTTCGGTTTCCGAGAAACCGAGACCCCCCCGAGCTTTACCTTTTTTACACGGGTCCGAGTAGACTCGGATCCTCCCGCCTTGCTCGGCTAACCCGAGCGCGCCCGAACGTCATCATCCCGCTGTCGGATTCTCGCGAGATTCGGATTCTATAAGCAGACGCGCGTCGCCGGCATTTTCACACGTGCATTGGAGATGATAGGGAGAGGACGTGGCTGGCGTCCTCTCCGTTTAGTAGAAGACAGTTGATTTGATTGCTTGTTTATTACTATAATTGTGGGGAGGATTGGGGAGCAGCTGTTAGGAGGAGTACAGTGCAGAGTTTAGTTTTTTTTTATCCGTTCTCTGCCTGAAAAAAACGCTCCATACCATATCTGTGCTCAGTGTGCTGCATGATATATCTGTGCTGAGTGCTCACACTGCTTAATTGTGGGGACTGGGGAGCAGCTATAGCAGGAGTACAGTGCAGAGTTTTGCTGACAGTGACCACCAGTATACGTTTGTCTGCCTGAAAAACACTCCATATCTGTGCTCACAGTGTGCTGCTTTATTGTGGGGACTGGGGACCACCAGTATAATTAATATTATATAGGAGGAGTACAGTGCAGAGTGCACTGCTGTACCTACCTCTGTGTCGTCATCCATTAAGTATACTATCCATCTACATTCATATACCTGTGGTGCATTTTAGTTTAGCAGTCTGCTGACAGTGTCCACCAGGTCCAGTATACTGTATATAGCAGTACGGTAGGCCACTGCTGTGTACCTACCTCTGTGTCGTCACTCGTCATCCATGGAGTATACTAGTATCCATCCATCTACATTGTATACCTGTGGTGCCTGTTTTTTAGACTAGTTTAGCAGTTCGCTGACAGTGTCCACCAGGTCCAGTATACTGTATATAGTAGTACGGTAGGCCACTGCTGTGTACCTACCTCTGTGTCGTCACTCGTCATCCATAAAGTATACTAGTATCCATCCATCTACATTGTATACCTGTGGTGCCTTTTTTTAGACTAGTTTAGCAGTTCGCTGACAGTGTCCACCAGGTCCAGTATACTGTATACAGCAGTACGGTAGGCCACTGCTGTGTACCTACCTCTGTGTCGTCACTCGTCATCCATAAAGTATACTAGTATCCATCCATCTACATTGTATACCTGTGGTGCCTTTTTTTTAGACTAGTTTAGCAGTCTGCTGACAGTGTCCACCAGGTCCAGTATACTGTATATAGCAGTACGGTAGGCCACTGCTGTGTACCTACCTCTGTGTCGTCACTCGTCATCCATAAAGTATACTAGTATCCATCCATCTAAACATAGAAACATAGAAACATAGAAACATAGAATTTGACGGCAGATAAGAACCACTTGGCCCATCTAGTCTGCCCCTTTTTTATTTTATCCTTTAGGCAATCTCAACCCTTTTTTAATCTTGATTCTTTGTAAGGATATTCATATGCCTGTCCCAAGCATGTTTAAATTGCCCTACAGTCTTAGCCTCTACCACCTCTGATGGGAGGCTATTCCACTTATCCACTACCCTTTCTGTGAAGTAATTTTTCCTTAAATTTCCCCTGAACCCCCCCCCCTCCAGTCTCAATGTATGCCCTCGAGTTCTAATACTTCTTTTCCTTTGAAGAATGTTTCCCTCCTGAACTTTGTTAAGACCCTTTATATATTTGAAAGTTTCTATCATGTCTCCCCTTTCCCTTCTCTCCTCCAAACTATACATGTTAAGATCTTTTAGCCTTTCCGGGTAAGTTTTGTGATGTAGGCCATGCACCATTTTAGTTGCCCTTCTTTGTACACTCTCTAATGTATTTATATCCTTCTGGAGATAGGGTCTCCAGAACTGGACACAGTATTCCAGATGGGGCCTTACCAATGACCTATACAGTGGCATTATCACTTCTTTTTTCCTGCTACTGATTCCTCTCCCTATGCAACCAAGCATCTGACTTGCCTTTCTCATTGCTTTGTTGCATTGCTTTCCTGCCTTCAAGTCACTTGAAATAGTGACTCCTAAATCTCTTTCCTCCTCAGTAGTTTCCATTATAGTACCCTTGATACTATACTTAGCCTTTGGGTTTTTGAGACCCAAGTGCATGATTTTGCATTTTTTAGCATTAAACTGTAGTTGCCACGTTCTTGACCGTTTCTCAAGCCTACCTAGGTCATCAATCATTTGTTTGACCCCTCCCGGTGTGTCTACCCTGTTGCATATCTTTGTATCATCTGCAAAAAGGCATATCTTCCCTTGAATACCATCTGCAATGTCACCAACAAAGATATTAAAGAGAACTGGACCAAGTACAGATCCCTGGGGTACTCCACTGGTAACATTTCCCTCCATAGATTGCACTCCATTAACTACAACTGTCTGTTTCCTATCCTGCAACCAGGTTCTTATCCATTTCACTAATTTATAATCCACCCCCAGGCTTTCAAGTTTATTTAGCAGTCTGTGATGTGGGACAGTGTCAAATGCCTTACTAAAGTCTAGATATGCTACATCTACAGCTCCCCCTTGATCTATTATTTTCATCACAGAGTCAAAAAAGTCAATAAGATTTGTTTGGCATGATCTCCCACCAGTAAATCCATGCTGTTTTGGATCCTGTAAATTGTTTGATTTAAGATATTCCACTACTCTTTCTTTTAATAGTTTTTCCATTACTTTCCCTACTACTGATGTAAGGCTTACTGGTCTGTAGTTACTTGCTTCTTCCTTGCTTCCACTTTTGTGCAGTGGAACTACATTTGCTCTTTTCCAGTCCTCTGGAATATCACCTGTATTTAGTGACTGGTTAAATAATTCTGTTAAAGGTGTAACCAGGACATCTTTTAGCTCTTTGAGTATCCTTGGGTGTATCCCATCTGGTCCCATTGATTTATCCACTTTTAGTTTTGAAAGTTCTGTTAGGACCTTCTCCTCTGTAAATGTATTTTCATCTACCTTATTTTTATGAATGTCCTTGCAATTTAACTGTGGCCCCATCCCTTCTTCTGTAGTAAATACTGAGCAAAAATAATTATTTAGGTGATCTGCTATTGCCTTGTCTCCCTCCACCAAATGCCCACTCTCTGTCTTAAGTCTTATTATTCCTCCATTTGATTTTCTCCTTTCACTTATATACTTAAAAAAAGTTTTGCCCCCTTTATCTACTGACTGGGCCATTTTCTCCTCAGCTTCTGCCTTTGCACGTCTGATCACTTTCTTAGCATCCTTCCGTCTGTCCAGATACTCCTCTTTGTCGTTATTATTTTGAGTCTGTTTGTATTTCCTAAAAGCCATCTTTTTTGCTTTCACACTAGTTGATACTACTTTTGTGAACCACACTGGCTTCCTTTTCCTGGTGCTTTTCCTAACCATTTTGATACAAAGGTCTGTTACACTTAGTAATGCACTTTTAATTTTTTTCCACCTCTCCTGCACCCCTTCCAAGTTTCTCCAGTCTGCCAATGAATCACTTAAACATCTCCCCATTTTAGCAAAGTCTGCATTTCTAAAATCCAACACCTTTGTTTTTGTGTGAGAGGAGTTGGATCCTGTCTTTATACTAAACCATACTGCTTGATGATCACTGGATCCCAGGTGCTCACCCACATATATATCAGATATCCTTTCACCATTTGTAAGAATTAGATCTAATATTGAGTCTTTGCGAGTGGGCTCCCTCACCAATTGCTTGAGAGATGCTCCCTGTAAGGAATGTAGAAATTTGCCACTTGTAGCTGAACTTGCAAAAGACCCCTCCCAATTTACATCAGGTAAATTAAAGTCTCCCATGATTATGACTTCTCCCTTAAAAGCCATTTTAGAGATGTCCAACAATAGGTTCCTGTCCAAATCCTGCCCCTGGCCTGGTGGTCTATAGATCACCCCAATGCGAATAATGTCCTTCTTCCCAGTTTCTATGGTGACCCAAAGGGCCTCAGTTTTGGCTTCAATATTTTGTATTAAAGTGGCATTTATGCTTTTTTTCACATACATTGCTACCCCTCCTCCTATTCTTCCTATTCTATCTTTCCTAAATAAATTGTATCCTGGTATAGTTAAGTCCCAGTCATGATTCTCATTGCACCAAGACTCTGTAATTGCCACAAAATCCAGGTTATCCCTTGTCATTATCGCAATGAGCTCTGGAATTTTGTCTCCTAAGCTCCTAGCATTTGCAGACATAGCTTTAAAAAATGTTTCTGTGCATTTGTTAGTAGTAGCCATGTCCAGAGCGTACAAAATAAATGACAAGTTTAAAGTTGAAATTACCTGTTTGGGGATGTTGCTCAGTATTTGTTTTCTTTTACTAATCAGTAATCATACTCTGTCCTTTACACCATGACTATACCTTACTAAATATAAAGACATAGTACACCTGACCACAATGGGTTAATGTTCAAAAGAGGTAATCACCAGTTAGTATGCTATACTAAACTGTTTCACTGAGCAACTTCCCCACACATGCAATGACATTTTCAAGAAATCATTACATAAAGAAACATACATACAGTAAGTTTGCATAAGAGAGAACTGTAGTGAGCAGATTGGGGATGCCTTTTCCTAGGTTTTGTAAAAACGGATGATGTGCATAAGATGAATTACATACTTTTGTGCATTAAGGCAGTCCTTTTGTGGTAGTGTTGGTGTGTTGGTGTGTTGATGTTTTCCTTCTGGTTTTCTTCGGTTTAACGCAGGTATAACGCTATTTTTATAATAACACTTTTATGTCAGCACTTCTATGAAAGCACTGCCAGCCGACGTCTATCCAGCCGTATACTAGACTTCAAATAGGAACAATATCCATGTGAATGCAATGATTGCAAACTCCACCCAAGACCATCCCCCTTTAAACTAAGGCCATAAATTAGCTTAGAAAAACAGACATTACATGCCAATAAGGCAGCCAACTATATCTCTACAAAGAGAAAAACATACAAGAAAAACAAAAAACAAAACCCATATTCAATATACCAATATACATTGTATACCTGTGGTGCCTTTTTTTTAGACTAGTTTAGCAGTTCGCTGACAGTGTCCACCAGGTCCAGTATACTGTATATAGCAGTACGGTAGGCCACTGCTGTGTACCTACCTCTGTGTCGTCACTCGTCATCCATAAAGTATACTAGTATCCATCCATCTACATTGTATACCTGTGGTGCCTTTTTTTTAGACTAGTTTTGCAGTCTGCTGACAGTGTCCACCAGGTCCAGTATACTGTATATAGCAGTACGGTAGGCCACTGCTGTGTACCTACCTCTGTGTCGTCACTCGTCATCCATAAAGTATACTAGTATCCATCCATCTACATTGTATACCTGTGGTGCCTTTTTTTTTGACTAGTTTAGCAGTTCGCTGACAGTGTCCACCAGATCCAGTATACTGTATATAGCAGTAAGGTAGGCCACTGCTGTGTACCTACCTCTGTGTCGTCACTCGTCATCCATAAAGTATACTAGTATCCATCCATCTACATTGTATACCTGTGGTGCCTTTTTTTAGACTAGTTTAGCAGTTCGCTGACAGTGTCCACCAGGTCCAGTATACTGTATATAGCAGTACGGTAGGCCACTGCTGTGTACCTACCTCTGTGTCGTCACTCGTCATCCATAAAGTATACTAGTATCCATCCATCTACATTGTATACCTGTGGTGCTTTTTTTTTAGACTAGTTTAGCAGTTCGCTGACAGTGTCCACCAGGTCCAGTATACTGTATATAGCAGTACGGTAGGCCACTGCTGTGTACCTACCTCTGTGTCGTCACTCGTCATCCATAAAGTATACTAGTATCCATCCATCTACATTGTATACCTGTGGTGCCTTTTTTTTAGACTAGTTTAGCAGTTCGCTGACAGTGTCCACCAGGTCCAGTATACTATATATAGCAGTACGGTAGGCCACTGCTGTGTACCTACCTCTGTGTCGTCACTCGTCATCCATAAAGTATACTAGTATCCATCCAACTACATTGTATACCTGTGGTGCCTTTTTTTTAGACTAGTTTAGCAGTTTGCTGACAGTGTCCACCAGGTCCAGTATACTGTATATAGCAGTATGGTAGGCCACTGCTGTGTACCTACCTCTGTGTCGTCACTCGTCATCCATAAATTATACTAGTATCCATCCATCTACATTGTATACCTGTGGTGCCTTTTTTTTAGACTAGTTTAGCAGTTTGCTGACAGTGTCCACCAGGTCCAGTATACTGTATATAGCAGTACGGTAGGCCACTGCTGTGTACCTACCTCTGTGTCGTCACTCGTCATCCATAAAGTATACTAGTATCCATCCATCTACATTGTATACCTGTGGTGCCTTTTTTTTAGACTAGTTTAGCAGTTCGCTGACAGTGTCCACCAGATCCAGTATACTGTATATAGCAGTAAGGTAGGCCACTGCTGTGTACCTACCTCTGTGTCGTCACTCGTCATCCATAAAGTATACTAGTATCCATCCATCTACATTGTATACCTGTGGTGCCTTTTTTAGACTAGTTTAGCAGTTCGCTGACAGTGTCCACCAGGTCCAGTATACTGTATATAGCAGTACGGTAGGCCACTGCTGTGTACCTACCTCTGTGTCGTCACTCGTCATCCATAAAGTATACTAGTATCCATCCATCTACATTGTATACCTGTGGTGCTTTTTTTTTAGACTAGTTTAGCAGTTTGCTGACAGTGTCCACCAGGTCCATTATACTGTATATAGCAGTACAGTAGGCCACTGCTGTGTACCTACCTCTGTGTCGTCACTCGTCCTCCATAAAGTATACTAGTATCCATCCATCTACATTGTATACCTGTGGTGCCTTTTTTTTAGACTAGTTTAGCAGTTCACTGACAGTGTCCACCAGGTCCAGTATACTGTATATAGCAGTACGGTAGGCCACTGCTGTGTACCTACCTCTGTGTCGTCACTCGTCATCCATAAAGTATACTAGTATCCATCCATCTACATTGTATACCTGTGGTGCCTTTTTTTTAGACTAGTTTAGCAGTCTGCTGACAGTGTCCACCAGGTCCAGTATACTGAATATAGCAGTACGGTAGGCCACTGCTGTGTACCTACCTCTGTGTCGTCACTCGTCATCCATAAAGTATACTAGTATCCATCCATCTACATTGTATACCTGTGGTGCCTTTTTTTAGACTAGTTTAGCAGTTCGCTGACAGTGTCCACCAGGTCCAGTATACTGTACATAGCAGTACGGTAGGCCACTGCTGTGTACCTACCTCTGTGTCGTCACTCGTCATCCATAAAGTATACTAGTATCCATCCATCTACATTGTATACCTGTGGTGCTTTTTTTTTAGACTAGTTTAGCAGTTTGCTGACAGTGTCCACCAGGTCCATTATACTGTATATAGCAGTACGGTAGGCCACTGCTGTGTACCTACCTCTGTGTCATCACTCGTCATCCATAAAGTATACTAGTATCCATCCATCTACATTGTATACCTGTGCTGCCTTTTTTTTAGACTAGTTTAGCAGATTGCTGACAGTGTCCACCAGGTCCAGTATACTGTATATAGCAGTACGGTAAGCCACTGCTGTGTACCTACCTCTGTGTCGTCACTCGTCATCCATAAAGTATACTAGTATCAATCCATCTACATTGTATACCCGTGGTGCCTTTTTTTAGACTAGTTTAGCAGTTCGCTGACAGTGTCCACCAGGTCCAGTATACTGTATATAGCAGTACGGTAGGCCACTGCTGTGTACCTACCTCTGTGTCGTCACTCGTCATCCATAAAGTATACTAGTATCCATCCATCTACATTGTATACCTGTGGTGCCTTTTTTTTAGACTAGTTTAGCAGTTCGCTGACAGTGTCCACCAGGTCTAGTATACTGTATATAGCAGTACGGTAGGCCACTGCTGTGTACCTACCTCTGTGTCGTCACTCGTCATCCATAAAGTATACTAGTATCCATCCATCTACATTGTATACCTGTGGTGCCTTTTTTTAGACTAGTTTAGCAGTTCGCTGACAGTGTCCACCAGGTCCAGTATACTGTATATAGCAGTACGGTAGGCCACTGCTGTGTACCTACCTCTGTGTCGTCACTCGTCATCCATAAAGTATACTAGTATCCATCCATCTACATTGTATACCTGTGGTGCTTTTTTTTTAGACTAGTTTAGCAGTTCGCTGACAGTGTCCACCAGGTCCAGTATACTGTATATAGCAGTACGGTAGGCCACTGCTGTGTACCTACCTCTGTGTCGTCACTCGTCATCCATAAAGTATACTAGTATCCATCCATCTACATTGTATACCTGTGGTGCCTTTTTTTTAGACTAGTTTAGCAGTTCGCTGACAGTGTCCACCAGGTCCAGTATACTGTATATAGCAGTACGGTAGGCCACTGCTGTGTACCTACCTCTGTGTCGTCACTCGTCATCCATAAAGTATACTAGTATCCATCCATCTACATTGTATACCTGTGGTGCCTTTTTTTTAGACTAGTTTAGCAGTTTGCTGACAGTGTCCACCAGGTCCAGTATACTGTATATAGCAGTATGGTAGGCCACTGCTGTGTACCTACCTCTGTGTCGTCACTCGTCATCCATAAAGTATACTAGTATCCATCCATCTACATTGTATACCTGTGGTGCCTTTTTTTTAGACTAGTTTAGCAGTTTGCTGACAGTGTCCACCAGGTCCAGTATACTGTATATAGCAGTACGGTAGGCCACTGCTGTGTACCTACCTCTGTGTCGTCACTCGTCATCCATAAAGTATACTAGTATCCATCCATCTACATTGTATACCTGTGGTGCCTTTTTTTTAGACTAGTTTAGCAGTTCGCTGACAGTGTCCACCAGATCCAGTATACTGTATATAGCAGTAAGGTAGGCCACTGCTGTGTACCTACCTCTGTGTCGTCACTCGTCATCCATAAAGTATACTAGTATCCATCCATCTACATTGTATACCTGTGGTGCCTTTTTTAGACTAGTTTAGCAGTTCGCTGACAGTGTCCACCAGGTCCAGTATACTGTATATAGCAGTACGGTAGGCCACTGCTGTGTACCTACCTCTGTGTCGTCACTCGTCATCCATAAAGTATACTAGTATCCATCCATCTACATTGTATACCTGTGGTGCTTTTTTTTTTAGACTAGTTTAGCAGTTTGCTGACAGTGTCCACCAGGTCCATTATACTGTATATAGCAGTACGGTAGGCCACTGCTGTGTACCTACCTCTGTGTCGTCACTCGTCATCCATAAAGTATACTAGTATCCATCCATCTACATTGTATACCTGTGGTGCCTTTTTTTTAGACTAGTTTAGCAGTTCACTGCCAGTGTCCACCAGGTCCAGTATACTGTATATAGCAGTACGGTAGGCCACTGCTGTGTACCTACCTCTGTGTCATCACTCGTCATCCATAAAGTATACTAGTATCCATCCATCTACATTGTATACCTGTGGTGCCTTTTTTTTAGACTAGTTTAGCAGTTTGCTGACAGTGTCCACCAGGTCCAGTATACTGTATATAGCAGTACGGTAGGCCACTGCTGTGTACCTACCTCTGTGTCGTCACTCGTCATCCATAAAGTATACTAGTATTCATCCATCTACATTGTATACCTGTGGTGCCTTTTTTTTAGACTAGTTTAGCAGTTTGCTGACAGTGTCCACCAGGTCCAGTATACTGTATATAGCAGTACGGTAGGCCACTGCTGTGTACCTACCTCTGTGTCGTCACTCGTCATCCATAAAGTATACTAGTATCCATCCATCTACATTGTATACCTGTGGTGCCTTTTTTTTAGACTAGTTTAGCAGTTCGCTGACAGTGTCCACCAGGTCCTAGATGGGCCAGGCGTTTGTGTCGGCCACTTGGGTCGCTTAGCTTAGTCACACAGCCACCTTGGTGCGCCTCTTATTTTCTTTGCATCATTTGCTGTTTGGGGAGTATTTTTTGGAAGGGCCATCCTGCCTGACACTGCAGTGCCACTCCTAGATGGGCCAGGTGTTTGTGTCGGCCACTTGGGTCGCTTAGCTTAGCCATCCAGCGACCTCGGGGCAAATTTTAGGACTAAAAATAATATTGTGAGGTGTGAGGTGTTCAGAATAGACTGAAAATGAGTGGAAATTATGGTTATTGAGGTTAATAATACTATGGGATCAAAATGACCCCCAAATTCTATGATTTAAGCTGTTTTTCAGGGTTTTTTGAAAAAAACACCCGAATCCAAAACACACCCGAATCCGACAAAAAATTTTCGGCAAGGTTTTGCCAAAACGCGTCCGAATCCAAAACACGGCCGCGGAACCGAACCCAAAACCAAAACACAAAACCCGAAAAATTTCCGGTGCACATCACTTCTACACACACGGGCTCCGCTGATCAGTAGTTCCTAATTGGCTCCCTTCCATAGCCACCACCAATCAGTGCCCCCTCTCCCCCGTAGCTTGTGGTCAGCGCGAGGAAGATGTTCTTCCCGCCCTGCATGTGACTTCAACAGCGGCTCGCGAGCAGCGCGAGGAACCACTTTTGCCGCCATGCGGCCTATCTCTACAGTGGCTTGAAGCGGTGCGAGGGGACCCCTGACAACGGCTGCTGTAAATCCTTATAGACAGCTGCTAAGCTGTCTCGTGCCGCAAACTTTATTAGCAAATATGGATGGGGACGTACATCTCTTACATCCATTACCATGGCAACCCCTGCATACATAGTCATACATCATAAATTTCATATAGTTACACACATTTTAATTCATTTTTTTCTATGTTTTACCCATATATACTATATTTATCTATTCTTTTATCATAAAACAATCTACTCCATATATGAGCCTATTACATTATGTTTTAAATGAAATATATATATATATATATATATATATTTTATGCTGTTGGTACGTCTAAATACTTATATAAATTATTTATTAATACATGGCTACATTTGCAACAAATTTAGAGCAATAGAGTTTTTGTGTCCAATTGTTAGTACTGATCAGCTTGTAGTGTTATTGTTAGTACTGATCAGCTTGTATTGTTATTGTTAGTACTGATCAGCTTGTATTGTTATTGTTAGTAAATGAATTAGTTCCAGTTAGGGTGGCCAATCCCGGGCCATTTTTTCAAACCCAGGAATCGGGATTGAAAAATCATCAATCCCGGTATTGCCAGGATACTCGGGATTGGATTCTATTAAATGAGCCCCCCTCCCGCCCTGCCCAATCCACAAAACTCAACTTAACCTGGACAGACGGGAGGGTGGGCCACTTGCTCGCGGAGGTGAGATGCGGGGCAGTGCAGGAGATGGTGAGTAGCTGGCTGCGCAGAGGGACCTCTGACTTCACGTCATGCTGTGCAGTAAGCACAGCCAGAGGCAGCGGAAGCTGAGCAAGGTCGGCCGGGCAGCGCCTGAGTCTCCTGAGGACGCGCAACTGCTCGGCATAGAAACAGTAAAGTGGTGGCCAATCCCGAAATCCTCAGGATTGAAAGCTCCAATCTCGGGATTGAATCCTGGCCAATTTTAGTCCGGAATCCCGGGATCCCGCCGATCCCGATACCAGGATTGGCCACCATAGTTCCAGTCAAAGTCAAGCAGATGGCTAGTTGTTAAAATGCAGTCATTGTATTATCCATTTAGCATCCACTTATGAAATTAAAAGCACAGAGGGCCGCAGTTTAGATAGAGCTGATGCCTACATATACTCCTAGCGGGAGGAAAGCATGCGCAAAATGCCAGGAAAATTCCCGCTGCACCATACTCCCGGTGATTTTACAGGGATGCCGCAGTGGACGCTGGACTCCGGATAGGTGAGTACTGAAAAAATGGGTGCAACATACGTGGGCCCCCCTGGACTCGAGAGACCCGCGTGCACCGCTCACACTGCACCCATTATAGATACGCCAGAGGAGCCAGCCAATCAGCTCCTAACATTTCTCTAACACAGCCTGCAAAATGGCAGCTAGGGGCTGATTAGCTGGTACATTTTCTCTCCATTTTATCTCTCTCCAAGCCTTGATACATATGCTCCACATTTTCTGTAAGATAGAACTGATTTCATACAGAATTATTTTATTAATTGCAACAAGGTGACCAGCCATAGATTCCTCTCAGAGTGACGCCCATTGGAGCAAATGAAGATAATATGACAATGGACATTATAACCTGATACAGGTGCTTTGCACTGATTGTCACTTAGGACAGATATGGGGGAAGACAATTCATTTGAGCCCCATGTTTGTTATCTGCAAATGGTGAATGATTTTTATCTTCAGGGCATGTGTCCGGACCCCGTAGATCAGGGGGTTAAGGAGCGGTGGGAACACTGCAGGAGTAACAGACAGGAGAACATGGACCATAATGGGGAGGTCAATACTGCCCAGCCTGTACCTGATTACAACAAATAAAACTCCTAATAAAAAGACAGAAAAGTTAAGTAAATGGGTCACCAAGGTGTGGACGGCTTTCTGACGTGACTCTGTGGAGATCTTCAGGCAGACAACAAATATCTTCAAATAGGAGAAAACAGTGACTGAGATGGTGACAATTAGGTAGATGGAGACCAATGCAGCTGAATAGATTTTACTGAGAGAAGAGTCTGAGCAGGACAGAGTAACGAGGGACATATTATCACAGAATATATTATTTATCTTATTCCCACACAGAGGAAGAGCCCAGGTTAAGAGAATAGCTATGAGCAGAGTTGTGAAGGCAATGACACAACATCCAAAGATGAGTGTTAAAACCTTCTTGTTGGTCATCAAGGTGACATAATGCAATGGGTGACAGACGGCCAGATACCGGTCATACGCCATGAGGGTAAACGTGCTCATTTCCAAAAAAGCGAAAAGTGAAACACACAGAGTCTGAGTAATACATCCACCATATGAGATGGTCTTAGATGAGGTGATCAGGTCAACTATCAACTTTGGGAGAAACGTGGAGCTCCCGAACATTCCATTGAGGACCAGCTTACATATGAGAATGTACATGGGCTCGTGTAGGCTTGGCTCGGCCATCACCACAAATACAATAGTAATACTCAAAAGCATAATAAATAAATATATGATAATACAAAGGGCGCAATACATGTATTGGAACTCTTCCATCTCTACAAGACCCAGGAGAACCAAGAGGGTGCTGACATTGAACGCCTGGTCCATCTTTGCTTTTTTGTTGAAATTAGGGTTCCCCTGAGATTGCGTATAGAATCCTGTATAATAAGAAGACAAAGAAAATGTTTGTTCTCAAAACCTGTTCCACAGCTCTCGTTGGTGATCTGTACGATCGTGTTTTAAAATTCTTATACAGAACAACATACGGCATCACTAACAATATTTTAATGAGGGTTAATCTTTGGGAGGAATTCAACTAAACTTGATGTACCGGTGCATTGTACCTGCTGCTGGTATTGGAAGTTTTTGCTTTGTAATCCATATATGCGCAAACGAAAACTTGCGCAGGCGGCACTACCGTACCAGGCTGCTATGTGCCCATCTAGGCATTGTAGTGATGCCCGACGGTACTTCACATTGAATTGAATTCCTCTCTTACAAACATGTTCCTGTGATAACTGCACTTGTACTCTAATGTCCCTATGATCTTTTCCCGTCAATGGAGGCAATTCCGACCCAATCGCTCACTGCAGTTTATCGCAGAGCAGCGATCGGGTTGGATCTGCGCATGCGCCGGCACTGCAGTGCGCTGGCGCATGCTGGTCGACGAAGGCCGTTGTATTGTAGCGATCACCTCTGCCTGATTGACAGGCGGAGGAGGTCGCTGGATGGGAGGGGGCTGGACGGCGCTTAAGCCGCCATTTAGGGGGCGCGGTCCAGTCAATGTAGGCATGGCTGGACCATTGGGGGGGGTGCAGGCCGCGGTGGCTACATGACGTCACACGCAGCCGCTGCGACCCGGGCAGCAAGGATGTTCCCCTGGCCAGCCGCAGGATCTGCGCTGGCCGGGAGTTACTCCTGAAATGCAAAAGTGAGATGGTTTTGCGTTTCTGCAGGGGGTGGGGGAAGGCCGGCACTGACATGCGGGGTGGACTAGCCCTGTGCTGGGCGCCCCCCCCCCCCCCGCATGTCTGAGTCCCTGATCGTAGCTGTGCTAAATTTAGCGCAGCTACGATCAACTCGGAATGACCCCCAATGACTCAATGTCTTCAAGGGTACCTTCATAGACCGTTCTGTAAATGGCCTTGGATGGAGATAAAGTGCACGGTAATAAAGTACCAGCCAATCAGGTCCTAAGGGGGTCATTCAGACCTGATCGCATGCTAGATTTTTATGCTGCAGTGCAATCAGGACACAATTCGGCAAAACTGCGCATGTGTATGCACCGCAATGCGCAGGCATGTCGTACGGGTACAAAGTGGATCATTGCTGAGCGATGGATTTAACGAAGAATCCATTCACACAGCCGATCGCAAGGAGATTGACAGGAAGAGGGCGTTTGTGGGTGGCAATTGACCGTTTTCTGGGTGTGTTTTGAAGAACGCAGGCGTGTTCAAGCGTTTGCAGGGCGGGTGTCTGATGTCAATTCTGGACACGGACAGGATGAAGTGAGCGCAGTGGCTGAGTAAGGTCTGGGCAACTCAGAAACTACAGAAAACTTTTTTGTACCGCTCGGCTGCACATGCGTTTGCACACTTGCAAAGTGAAAATACACTCCCACATAGGCGGCGACTTTCTGAACGCAGCGCTGCTAAATGTAGCTAGTGAGCGATCAACTCGGAATGACCCCCTCACTGCCATGTTACAGGCTGTGTTTGAAAATTGAAAGTTAGGGGAAGATTGGTTGGTACTTTGGGGGTCATTCTGAGTTAATTACTCGATAGCTACTTTTTGCAGCGCTGCGTTCAGATAGTCGCCGCCTATGGGGGAGTGTATTTTCTCTTTGCAAGTGTGCGAACGCTTGTGCAGCCGAGCGGGACGAAAAAGTTTTTTGCAGTTTCTGAGTAGCTCAGAACTTACTCAGCCGCTGCGATCACTTCAGATGACCAGGTGCCCTGTCTCCTGTATATATAATATCACCTGGGTCAGTGCCCATTCTGTGACACCAAAGTGACAGTGAGCTATGCATATACAGACATGTCACCAGTAACTGCTGCAGAGTAATAATATAATTACACAGACTGATGCTGGAGCCGGTGACTATAGCTGCTATAGGGGCACAGTACAGATGCCCTGTCTCCTGTATATATAATATCACCTGGGTCAGTACCCAGTCTGTGACATCATAGTGACAGTGATCTATGTACATACAGACATGTCACCAGTAACTGCTGCAGAGTAATAATATAATTACACAGACTGATGCTGGAGCCGGTGACTATAGCTCTGTAGGGGCACAGTACATACGCCCTGTCTCCTGTATATATAATATCACCTGGGTCAGTGCCCAGTCTGTGACATCATAGTGACAGTGATCTATGTACTACATACAGACATGTCACCAGTAACTACTGCAGAGTAATAATATAATTACACAGACTGATGCTGGAGCCGGTGACTATAGCTCTGTAGGGGCACAGTACAGATGCCCTGTCTCCTGTATATATAATATCACCTGGGTCAGTACCCAGTCTGTGACATCATAGTGACAGTGATCTATGTACATACAGACATGTCACCAGTAACTACTGCAGAGTAATAATATAATTACACAGACTGATGCTGGAGCCGGTGACTATAGCTCTGTAGGGGCACAGTACAGATGTCCTGTCTCCTGTATATATAATATCACCTGGGTCAGTACCCAGTCTGTGACATTATAGTGACAGTGAGCTATGTACATACATGTCATCAGTAACTGCTGCAGAGTAATAATATAATTACACAGACTGATGCTGGAGCCGGTGACTGGAGCTGATGTAGGGGCACAGTACAGGTGCCCTGTCTCCTGTATATATAATATCACCTGGGTCAGTGCCCAGTCTGTGACATCATAGTGACAGTGATCTATGTACATACAGACATGTCACCAGTAACTACTGCAGAGTAATAATATAATTACACAGACTGATGCTGGAGCCGGTGACTGGAGCTGATGTAGGGGCACAGTACAGATGCCCTGTCTCCTGTATATATAATATCACCTGGGTCAGTGCCCAGTCTGTGACATCATAGTGACAGTGATCTATGTACATACAGACATGTCACCAGTAACTACTGCAGAGTAATAATATAATTACACAGACTGATGCTGGAGCCGGTGACTATAGCTGCTGTAGGGGCACAGTACAGGTGCCCTGTATCCTGTATATATAATATCACCTGGGTCAGTGCCCAGTCTGTGACATTATAGTGACAGTGAGCTATGTATATTGTTTCTGTGAGAGGGAATACAATAGACAGGTCTGAAGGTACAACTCTATCATCATAGAGCACAGTGACATATAACGGGTGTGATTGTGACGTGTAAAGCGTAACACAGCCAGTACACTATCAGTGAGTGCGTACTGTACCTCACACGCCGGCGTCTCTGCAGATGGAGCTCTGTGTGACATTTACCCCCCATGTATTTATACACACAGTGGGGAGACACAGCCAGGCCACAAGGGAGGTCATGTCCCTGCACAGACAGATGTAGAGAACGACAGTAAATGTATTTATGGAATCAACAGTACAGTATATTGCTCTGGAGGTAATTCATATCTTCATATCTATTAATTCTGTTCAATCCATCCCCTCTCTGCAGATGTGCACATAGCAGCAAGAGATGTGCACCGACCCACGTGTTTTGGATCTTTAGGGGTATATTCAATCGAAGTCGGATCCATTCCGAACATTCATTTGTCGGAATGGATCCGACCTGAGCTATTCAAATAACATCTCAATTTGACTTGACTGAGGGGGGAGGGGGGGAGAGCAGTGCTACAGCAGTGGCTATATATATCTGCCCGCGACTCTCCCCGTCTCCACCCCCCCAGTCCATCTGCCTCTCCTGTCCCCGGATCACAGCCACCGCTCACGGCAGCGTCCACCCAGCTCCAGCAAGTGAGCTCTCACTTGTTGGAGCCGGGTGGACACTGCTGTGAGCGGTGGCTGTGACATCCTCCACCGCTGCTCACCTGATCCCCGCCTCGGCTCACCCCATCACTGCCCGTCCCCGCTCGGCTCTCCAGTCTCCGGCGCTGCTCTCCCCATCTCACTTCAACTTTTTTTAAAGTCGAAGTGAGATAGTGGAAAAGGGGGCCAAAACCGCCCCATTTTCGACACAAGCACGTGGATCTGCAGCTATTCCGGCGATCCACGTGCTGTTCGACAATCGAATTCCTCGACTTGTCGAAAAATTTGATTGAATACTAGGTTGAATCACGATTCAACCTTAAAAAGTCGAAAACTGCCGTCTTTTCGACAGACGGCAGCTTTCGACTTCAATTGAATATACCCCATAGTCATTTGTGTGTTTTGGTTTCGGTTCTGGTTTTGCAAAACCACCCAAATGTATTTAGGTTTTTTTTTATCTGTATTTTTTTTAATGCTAAAAACAGCTACAATCATGTATTTTGGGCCTTTTTTTTGTTCCTACAGTATTAGTAAACACAATAACATTACCGTATTTTCCGGACCATAGGACGCGCCTGACCATAAGACGCACCTAGTTTTTAGAGTAGGAAAACTGGGAAAAAAAGAGCCAGCACACACACACACACACACACACACACACACACACACACACACACACACACACACACACACACATCAGAGCCAGCATACACATAGACACACACACACACACACACACACTCATATTGTAGACAGTACCAGTGGTTCCCCGCGTCCAGGCTCTCAGCTAACGCTGCCCGCGGTGCACTCCTGAGGAGGGAGGAGGTGTGGGGGAGCGGGGGGAGTCACATGATGCCGGCTCTGAGATGCGGCGCGCTCTGCTGATGACGGCGCAGCAGCAGCATCCAGGATCCGCCGGTTCCCCGCGTCCAGGCTCTCGGCTAACGCTGCCTGCAGGGAAACTCCTGAGGAGAGAGGAGGTGTGGGGGAGCGGGGGGAGTCACATGATGCCGGCTCTGCTGTTGGGCTCTGAGATGCGGCGCGCTCTGATGACGTTGCAGCAGCAGCAGCATCCAGGACCAGCCGCTACCCGCAAACTTCATCTGCATTGGCTCTTATTCGCTCCATAAGACGCACATACTTTCCCCCCCACATTTTTGTGGAGAAAAAATGCGTCTTATGGTCCGAAAAATACGGTAATTTCCAGTCATTTCCTGCCAATTTTGACTATCTCACAGCTGACAATATTCACCAATATTGGCCAAAGTCTGGCAGGCTAAACTAAGCAACAGAGAAGCGGCACAAACACACGGCAGTTTCTCTTTACAAATGTGTTGCAAGTTAGGGATGTATTAGAGCAATAACCAATAAAAATGTTTATGCAAAAAGACCATCCCCCAATGACCCCCCCTAAATACAGCTCATTAAGAAAATGAAAATTTGTGCAAGATGCAATTATTCTTGGGCTCACCCTTAAATTGTATATTAATAAAAAGCACATGTACATTTTAACAAACCAAGCATTCCAGAGACAGGTTGTTTGTTCGCGGCTCCCACCCCCCAAATCAATCTTATGGAAGGACTACCCCTGATCATTAATGAGGAGGTGTTATGCACACCAGTGCCTGCAGGAATGTACTGGTGTTTGAACTGTTATACACACCAGTGCCTGCAGGAATGTACTGGTGTCTGAACAGAGAGGGATGCAAAACAAATGAACTCACAGACAGACTGGGAAATATGACATAACGTACACAGAAGGTGATAGGGTAACAAAACCAACACAGAGTGAACAGAGAAGCCCAGAGGCTAAGAAACTGGGTGTCTCCCTAGTATTAGAAATGCTCAGATGGAAAAAGCAAGATGTTGTGTTTTAATACGTAGAGAACCCGAAATGCTGTTGCTAAGGGCAACAGCAAAACCCTAAAGGGTTACCAACGGGTGTGGCAGTAAACTCCTTGGTCAGAGATGGAATAATAGACACAAGGAGAGTCTCCACAATCCTAATTCTCACTTGCAGGGCCCAGGTTCAGCTTACTGCCACTAAACTGACACATGGACGCCCTGCACAGTGAGAGAGGATTATGCAGGCAGGTCTGAAAGTACAGCCACAAACCTGCTGGGTTCACAGAATAGCAACAGAACCTCAGCAGGCTAAACGACTGACTCCAGTCTTACTGCTAGGTCTGGATTGGCAGAGTGTAGTACCAAATGCCCAGGCCTATTTGCAGTAAGCAACAACAAAATACAAAGCTACACAGTACTGGCTAACTTTCAGGAACTGACTAACCAACAAAGATTCAGCAGCATCTGCTTACCCTGAGAAGAGGCCTTATAAAGCAGGTGCTGTCCACGCCCCCCTCAGACCTCACAGACTGTGAGCACAAAAACCAGCACCGGATCCCATGCCTGTAACCACTGCACAGCAAAAGACCCGAACCGGAGTATCAGCTGCGCTCAGGTTACTCCGCTAGCACTTGTCTCCCGGTTGCCATGACGACGTGGCAGCACAGGGCAGGAGACCCTAACAGTACCCCCCCTCTGACGAGGGGTCAAAGAACCCCTACCACCGGGTTTATCGGGGAACTGCGAGAAGAAAGAGCGTATCAGTCTGGGGGCATGAAGATCACAACTGCGCACCCACGACCGCTCCTCCGGGCCATACCCCTTCCAGTGCACCAAAAATGACAGCCGACCCCGAACCATCTTGGAGTCAAGAATCCTTTCAACAACAAACTCCCTCTGGCCACGTATCAGAAGAGGGGAAGGTCTTCCTCTGGAAGAAGGATTACTAATCGCCCGTTTTAAAAGGGAACAATGAAATGTTTTATTGATACCCAAAGAACGGGGCAGATCTAACTGAAATGCCACCGGATTGAGAACCCTGGTGATCTTATAAGGGCCGATGAACCGGGGGCCTAACTTATGAGATGGCTGTTTCAACTTCAAATTCTTGGTAGACAACCAGACGAAGTCTCCTAATTTGAAGCTGCAGGGTCTTTTCCGCTTATCAAAAACCCTTTTGGTCACTAATGACACAGACACAAGGGCTTTCTTCACTTTCCTCCAAATACCTCTAAGGACCGAAACGACAGAGGAACCACCAGGCGTGGAGTCCAGGGGGTCAAAAGAATTGGCCTTAGGATGATGCCCATACACACAAAGGAAGGGAGAGATCCCTGTAGCAGAGTGAGCCGCGTTGTTATAGGCAAACTCCGCCATTGACAGATGAGCAACCCAGTCAGTCTGACACTTGGAGACATAACACCTGAGGAACTGCTCCAAGGTCTGGTTCACCCTTTCAGTCTGCCCATTAGACTGCGGATGGTAGCCTGACGACAAGCTGACAGAAATCTGGAGATCGGAACAAAATGCCCTCCAGAATTTGGCCACAAACTGGGATCCGCGGTCAGAGACCACATCAAGTGGCAACCCGTGGAGGCGCACAACATGCAGCATAAATAATTCAGACAGGCGTCTGGCCGATGGCAGCCCAACCAGTGGAACGAAGTGCGCCATCTTCGAAAACCTGTCAACGACAACCCAGATGGCTGTCATCCCAGAGGATTTGGGCAAGTCCACAACAAAATCCATTGAAATGTGGGTCCATGGCTTAGATGGAATAGAGAGTGGATGTAATGGGCCAACAGGAACCCCTCTAGGAGTCTTATTTCGGGCACAGATGTCACATGCCCGAACCCACTGATCCACATCCTTAGCCACCGAGGGCCACCACACCGCCCTAGATAGCAACTCCCGAGTTCTGGCAATACCCGGGTGACCTGCCGACTTCTTGGCATGGAATTCCAGGAACACTCGCTGTCTTAACCTAGGAGGCACAAACAAAAGACCTACCGGAAGGTCTGGAGGAGCCTGCTCCTGTGCTCTAAGGACTAATGACAAGAGGTCCTGGGTAATGCCCACTTTAATACATGATGGGGACACAATGGGCAACGGCTCCTCGGTGGTCTCCTGGATTGGAGCAAAACTCCGCGAGAGCGCATCAGCCTTGATGTTTTTTGACCCAGGACGATATGTTATCAAAAAATTAAAGCGAGCAAAAAACAAAGCCCATCGTGCCTGCCTGGCATTGAGACGCTTCGCTGACTCTAAATATGCCAAATTCTTATGGTCGGTGAGAATTGAGACCACAAACTTAGCCCCCTCAAGCCAGTGTCTCCACTCCTCGAGTGCATCCTTAATAGCCAACAATTCCCGGTTACCCACGTCATAATTCATCTCGGCAGGCGAAAATTTACGGGAAAAGTAAGCACAGGGATGAAGGCGATTATCAGACACTCCCATCTGAGAGAGCACTGCCCCAATACCCATCTCAGAGGCATCCACCTCCACCACAAAAGGACGCTCTGGATCTGGGTGTCGCAGCACCTTGGCCGAGACAAATGCCCTTTTGAGACGGGCAAAAGCCGCTTTGGCCTCACGAGACCAGTGAGCAACATCCGCCCCTTTCTTAGTGAGTGCCACCAAGGGCGCCACTATAGACGAAAATCCAGCGATAAATCGTCTATAAAAATTTGCAAAGCCCAGGAAACGCTGAAGCGCCTTCAAACTAGTGGGCTGCACCCAATCCAGGACTGCCTGTACCTTGGAACCCTCCATTTGGAAACCTTCTGGGGAGATAATATATCCTAGAAATGCGATTTGCTGAACTTCAAATTCGCACTTCTCCAGCTTCGCCCCAAGCCGGTAGTCTCTGAGTTTCTGGAGGACTAAGCGTACATGCTTCCGATGTTCCTCCAGGGAATGGGAGAAGATTAGGATGTCATCTAAGTATACAACTAAGAATCTATCCAAATATTCCCTGAGCACATCGTTCATGAAATCCTGGAAGACTGCCGGGGCATTACAGAGCCCAAAAGGCATCACCAAATATTCATAATGCCCTGAGTGGGTATTAAAGGCAGTCTTCCATTCATCCCCCTCTCTTATTCGGATTAGATTGTACGCACCGCGTAGGTCAATCTTAGAAAAAATGGTGGCAGTACGAAGCTGGTCAAACAAGACCGAAATGAGAGGCAGTGGGTATGAGTTTTTAATCGTGATACGGTTCAATTCCCTGAAGTCGATGCATGGTCGCAATGAACCGTCCTTTTTACCCACGAAGAAGAACCCCGACCCAACTGGAGACTGTGAAGGTCTGATAAATCCTTTAGCCAAGTTCTCCTTAATGTACTCTGCCATAGCCTGAGTCTCAGGACGTGACAGGGAGTACAACCTGCTCTTGGGAAGCTTAGCATTCGGCAACAAACCAATGGCACAGTCATAGGGGCGATGGGGAGGTAGTACCTCTGCAACTTTTTTGGAGAACACGTCCGCAAAATCTGCATAACACCCTGGCAATCCTGGCAAACTTAGCTGCGAGAGCCTGACTGGAAGGCTCAAGCAACTCCTGAAACAATCAGTACCCCAACTAAGAATCTCCCCAGAGACCCAGTCAAATTGAGGATTGTGGGCCCTTAACCAGGGTAACCCCAACACCAATGGGGCAAAAGTACAGACAGTCACATAAAAGGACAATTTTTCAGAGTGTGTGGCTCCAATAAACAAAGAAATCTGGCTAGTGCAAGAGGTAATTTTACCCTGGGATAATGGTTCCCCGTTTAACCCACAAATCTCAATTTCCGACGCCAAGGGTACTAAGGAAACAGAGTGTTTCAGGGCGAATTGGCGGTCCATAAAAACCCCGTCGGCCCCACTGTCCACAAAGGCCTCAGTCTTGACAGTTTGACCGAGGATCTTCAAGGTCACCGGAATGATAAAAGTCTTCTTGGGAAATTCTGACTTCTGGCCTGACAGGATATTTCCCATCACCCTCAGGCCCTGAAGTTTTCCGGCTTTTCTGGGCATGATACTACCACATGACCCTTATTCTCACAGTACAAACACAACCCCTGCTGTCTCCTCCGCGTCTTCTCACGCGAGGAGAGGCGGGTAGCCCCAATCTGCATAGGTTCCTCGGAAAATTCCTCAGAGTCTGAGGTTCCCTTGGGAAAGAAGGAAACCTCGGTCTCCCTTTCAAGCCTACGCTCTCTCAGCCGTCTATCCACCCGGATGGATAACTGCATGAGCTGATCCAAGCTATCAGGCAAGGGATATTGTACCAGTTGGTCTTTTATCTGGTTAGAAAGACCTCTTCGGTACTGGTGTCTCAGGGCTGGGTCATTCCACTGGGTATCATGTGCCAACCTCCGAAACTCCGTACAGTAAACCTCAACTGGCCATCGCCCTTGCTTAAGGATCGAAATCTGAGCCTCGGCTGAGGCCGTCTTGTCAGGGTCATCATACAACATGCCCAGTGCCGTAAAAAAAGCATCAACACTTTTAAGCGACGGACAGTCAGGCTGCAACCCATATGCCCAGACCTGTGGGTCTCCTTGTAGCAAGGAAATCACTATGCCCACCCGCTGAATCTCTGACCCAGAAGACTGAGGCCTAAGCTGGAAATATAATTTGCAGCTCTCCTTGAAACAAAAGAACTGCGAGCGATCTCCAGAAAAACGATCCGGAAGATTTACTTTTGGCTCCTTAACCCCTGAAGGTGCTGCTGCTGCGGGAGCTCCGCCAGCGGCCTGGGAGGTGTGCATTTTAATGGACAAATCATTAAATTGACGAGTCAGGACCTGCACCTGATCGACCACCTGTTGCAACGTATTTTGAGGGGTATGCTCCATATTCCCACAAAATTTCAACAGGAGTATTGGGCTGCTGAATATGTTATGCACACCAGTGCCTGCAGGAATGTACTGGTGTTTGAACTGTTATACACACCAGTGCCTGCAGGAATGTACTGGTGTCTGAACAGAGAGGGATGCAAAACAAATGAACTCACAGACAGACTGGGAAATATGACATAACGTACACAGAAGGTGATAGGGTAACAAAACCAACACAGAGTGAACAGAGAAGCCCAGAGGCTAAGAAACTGGGTGTCTCCCTAGTATTAGAAATGCTCAGATGGAAAAAGCAAGATGTTGTGTTTTAATACGTAGAGAACCCGAAATGCTGTTGCTAAGGGCAACAGCAAAACCCTAAAGGGTTACCAACGGGTGTGGCAGTAAACTCCTTGGTCAGAGATGGAATAATAGACACAAGGAGAGTCTCCACAATCCTAATTCTCACTTGCAGGGCCCAGGTTCAGCTTACTGCCACTAAACTGACACATGGACGCCCTGCACAGTGAGAGAGGATTATGCAGGCAGGTCTGAAAGTACAGCCACAAACCTGCTGGGTTCACAGAATAGCAACAGAACCTCAGCAGGCTAAACGACTGACTCCAGTCTTACTGCTAGGTCTGGATTGGCAGAGTGTAGTACCAAATGCCCAGGCCTATTTGCAGTAAGCAACAACAAAATACAAAGCTACACAGTACTGGCTAACTTTCAGGAACTGACTAACCAACAAAGATTCAGCAGCATCTGCTTACCCTGAGAAGAGGCCTTATAAAGCAGGTGCTGTCCACGCCCCCCTCAGACATCACAGACTGTGAGCACAAAAACCAGCACCGGATCCCATGCCTGTAACCACTGCACAGCAAAAGACCCGAACCGGAGTATCAGCTGCGCTCAGGTTACTCCGCTAGCACTTGTCTCCCGGTTGCCATGACGACGTGGCAGCACAGGGCAGGAGACCCTAACAGGAGGTTTATGATGAGCGTGTTGGAAGTGGCGATTGCATGGGCTGGTCCAAACTGCTGGTGGCGGATACTGCACAGCTTGTTATTATTTTACAAATTATTATCATAGGATTCCTGCAGTCAGAACGCCAACACTGTTATCCCGAATAGGGTCTCCAGAATACCGACAGCCAGGATCCTGAACAAGCAGACACCGCCGTGCTGGACATTTGTTGGGGGGGTAGGTTTAGGCTGCGGGGAGGGTTGTAAAGTTTAGGCTGCGAGGAAGTGGGTTAGGTTTAAGCACCCCCCAGGGAGTGTTATGGTCAGGTTGCTGGGAGGGATGGTTAGGTTTAGGCTGTGGGAAGGGGAGGTTAGGTTTAGGCGCCACAGGGCAGGGTTAGGATTAGGCTGTGGGGGTTCTGCATAGGCTACAGAAAGGTAGGGTTAGAGAGTCGGGGGGAAGGAAAGTATACTTACCTTCCCCTGTCAGAATTCTAATCATCAGGATGCTGCGGTCGGTATTCTGACTGCCGGCATTCTGACCGCCGGCATATTATACCCGGGTGTGGATCATTAGATCGACAGTGTCTAGGTCGACAATATTTAGGTTGACCACTATAGATCGACAGTCACTAGGTCGACAGGGTCAGAAGGTCGACATGTTCTAGGTCGACGGGTCAAAAGGTCGACATGAGTTTTTTTTGTGTCATTGTCTTCGTAGAGTGACCGGGAACCCCAATTAGTGCACCTTTGGGCAAGGTGCCTCACTCCGCTACCGCTTCGCTCGGTACAGATTACCGTTCCAATCGTAGTCCACGTGGATAGTTAAGTATGAAAAAGTAAAACAAAAGTTTTTTTAAAAAAAACTCATGTCGACATTTTGACATGTCGACCTAGAATATTTCGACTTTCTGACCCTGTCGACCTAGTGACTGTCGACCTATAGTGTTCAACCTAAACATTGTCGACCTAGACACTGTCGATCTTCAGACCAGATCCCATTATACCCAAACCATAATCATTTTAGTAAAATACATTTTATGAACTTGCCGCAACTGACATAACATGGAGGAGGTGCCTAGGTGGAAAACAGCACTACCTCTACTGAATTTGGCCTCACAAATAGAGCAGATGCCTTCACAAATGTTGCCCATATTTGGGTAAAAAATAATCCCACACACAAGAGGTGGTTTTTTGGATTTATGACCAGGCATCACAATGCCTTTCTTTTTTATCACAGGCAAGAACTGCTGCTACTAGTGGCTGACTTAAACAAACAACATCATCAACATCTTCATCATCAATATCCTCATTAACGTCAAATAGTACGTAAGTATCATCCTCATCCTGTTGCACTTCCACGCTAGCTTCCTCAATTTCTATTATATCATAATCTTTACTTGTAATGCTCACCCCCAAATGTGCAGAGGGTGCAGAAATAGTGGAAGAAGGCTTCTCTACTAGTACAGTGTAAGAAATGTCAGACTTACACAAACTGTAGCTAATGTGTGAACCGCTAGGCTCTCCCCAGGGATTTGTGAACACACAGTTTGTTCTTCAGCCTTAGTGTTCTTTTTTTGGGGCACCCTCATGTTTAGGTTTTGGATCTGTATTTTTTTTAAACGCTAAAATAGCTAAGATCATGTGATGTGTGCCTGTTTTCGGCCCTCATTCCGAGTTGTTCGCTCGCTAGCTGCTTTTAGCAGCATTGCACACGCTAGGCCGCCGCCCTTTGGGAGTGTATCTTAGCTTAGCAGAATTGTGAACGAAAGATTAGCAGAATTGCTACTAAATAATTCTTTGCAGTTTCTGAGTAGCTCCAGACCTACTCCTAGATTGCGATCAGCTCGGTCAGTTTAGTTCCTGGTTTGACGTCACAAACACGCCCTGCGTTCGGCCAGCCACTCCCCCGTTTCTCTAGACACTCCCGCGTTTTTCCCTGACACGCCTGCGTTTTTTAGCACACTCCCGGAAAACGCTCAGTTACCACCCAGAAACGCCCCTTTCCTGTCAATCACTCACCGATCAGCAGTGCGACTGAAAAGCGCCGCAGGATCAACAGCAAATCTACTAAGTTTTGTGTAAAATAACTTCAGACCATGCGCATTTAGCAACAAATCGCAGCATAGTGAAAATCGGCAACGAGCGAACAACTCGGAATGACCACCTTTGTTCCTACAGTATTACTAATGTCAATAACATTAATTTATAGTAATTTCCAGTCAATTTTTACCACCTCACAGCTCAGAATATTGTTTTCTTAAAAATTGGCCAAGGGTTGCAGTGCGCTGGCTGGTTACTAAGTGACAGGGCAGAGGCACAAACACATGTCAGTTTATAATACATCTATGAAACATTTTCACGCAACAGTGGTAGCAGGAACGTAACTCCCAGATGCAATTGAGATGCGCCTGCCTCTAGGCTCCAAGCCCCCAAGGGGCCCCTGCATGTACAGCAGCAACTTTGTGGATACACAGCAGGATCCAAGGGTAACCGCTGCTCTTCCAATAGAGCTCTGCGGCCCACCCATTGGTGCTGCAGAGTTATTCGGCTAATACCTGCAATAGGCGACAGGATGGCTCCTGCCTGGTACTAATCAGCCTGCGCTGCAGCAAGCTACGGTGCACCCAACGATGCTGCTGGACATCTAGATGGGTCATGCCCATGAATGCTGATTCTGCATGCTGCAGATGGTTGAATCAGACTGTAGCTGGAGCTCAGCCAATTCATTGTGGGCTCTGGTCCCCTATACACACACACACACACACACACACACACACACACACACACACATGCACACCATATTTGTTTTCCCTCTTTTTTCAAGGGGGCGAGCAGCAAACTCCAACTTGTCTTGGGGCGACTAGATTAATTTACACCACTGAGTGGCAAAAAAGAAAAGTGGTGCAAGATGGAATTGTCCTTGGGCCCTCCCACCCACCTTTAGGTTGTATATTAAAAAGGATATGTACAGGTTAACAAGCCAAGCACTTTAGCGACAGGGACTGGCACTTTTTTTGGCAGAAGTGCTTGGTTTGTTTGGGCCCAATAAAACAAGCTACAATTGGCTTAAGGCAGCTAACAGTGTTGTTTTGTTAATGATCTCTTCTCTACAGTGGGAAGGTATTGTCATTATCATCCTTATCCTCACCCTCGTCAGTGTTAAAATCATCATCACATAATATTAGCTCAAACCCCACAATTACAGAAGTCTCTGCACTTTGACATAATTAGCGGGAAAGATCGTCCTCGTGGAATTTGTAGTTCATTTTTGTGAATATCATCTTTTCCACATTTTGGAGAAGTAACCTCCTCTGCTGATCACTCACAAGGTTCCCAGCTGTGCTGAAAACTCATTCCAGGTACACACTGGAGGGTGGTGTCATGAGCAGCTGCGGCCCATGACTTACGCATGAAGTTTTTGGTCCATTGGAAGGGGTATGGACCAGAGGAGAGATCCTGGGTGTTGGACAAGAATTTGCATGTTCTTAGATTGAAGAAGGCCTTGGAAGTCGGGATCTAAAGGTTCTTTGACCCCTCCTCAAGTGGGGTACTGTCATAAGCCGCTGCGGCCTGTGACTTTAGCAGCATCCGGTCATCACTAAGCGACCAGACTCTTGCAAACTTTCACTCCCCAGCCGTCGGCTACTTGCCAACACGGGACACTAGCCAGTGCAGCACTTAGGGTTGCTAGGGAGACAGGAGACCTGTGGAACATGCAGCAGGACAGCTGCACAGAATATTCAATTAAGGGAGGCTTGGCTGTGCTCTGTGTGGGATTGGCTCAATCTACCGGCTTATTCTGTGTCTGTCTCTCATTCCTTGCTGGTCATAGTGCCTGGTCGCAGCAGGAGCCCTTGTCTCTCTGTACAAGAGTTCCTGTTTGTTTCACTTAAATCTGGTTCTTGTTCTATCCAGCTCCGCAGTACTCTGTGTGCAGTTTATATCTGTTTCCTTTTCATTTACTGTTTGTCTTTGTAATTATCTTATTAAATACCTGTTTGCTACGTATTGCTTACTGCATCTGTGTGCTGGCACCCTTGTTAATTATTTATACCCATACTAGCATTTGTTTGGAATCCTCATTAAGCAGTAGTTTATTATCTGTACTTCTCCTGCTAGTTTGAGTGTGTGGTTCTCTCCACTTTTTTTCATTATCTTCTCATTTCTCTTAAACCCATATTTCCTGCCTGGTTCATATTCTAGGCACACACGTTTCCTCATACTGTGCTCAGTTTATATTCTTGTCCTCATTGTTATTGTCTCTTCTCTTCATCCTATTTTATCTTGTCTCTGCTTTCTTATCTTCTCTTTAGTCTTTCTCCTTACCGGCATTGATTCTGGTCACTCTGGTTTAAGCTTGTACTATCTTCAGTAGCGTAAGTCTTGGTGGAATCCCAGTACCGGTAGGCGCGTCTAGCCTTAAGGGAACAGCAGCTATTATAGGCAAGAAGATCTTCTGCTGAGTTCTATGAGTCTTAAGCCTTGGGTATACAAGGGTCTCTGCCCAGAAGATTACCACAGCTTTAGCTTCCTCATGGAAGATCTGTCCCTGTCGTAAAAATTATGACCAGCCAGAAGTACTAGTGGAGGCCTTAACTGGAATAATTTTTGGAGTCGATATGGATCCTTCTACAAGAATCTGGCTCAGATTTTGGCTAATCAAATTCTGGGACTTACACAGAAACTTCAAGAGCTCTTCGTTAAAGTAGCCTCTCAGGAACAGACAGTTAGACAGGGGTTCACCTCTCATGGGAGTAAAGAGCCGCAGGTTAATTTACCAGATCAGTTTTCTGGAGACAGAACAAATTCTTAATTTTTGTGAGAACTGATTCTTTCTTTTCAGACATGCGTTTTTTATATGATGATCCAGATCGAGCGGCCTTGGCTCATTTTTGCTCCCTTAGACAGGGCCGTGGAACTGCAGAGTCGTATTGCATGGAATTCAGAGGATCAGCAGTAGATTCCGAATGGAATGATGCGGCTCTTCAGAGTCCATCCCGTATTGGCCTTTCTGAGCAGATTAAAGACTGCCTAGTGCAGGTCACCTGCTGAGTCTTTGGATGCTCTTATGAAATTGCCATTTGGGTTGATTGTCTGTTCTGGGAGCAGAAATATAAAAGGGAGTTTGGAGTGCTTCCTGCCTGTCCTTCCAGTCCTGATGTTTTGGAGGATCAATCTGAACCCATGCAGCTTGGGGTTATTCGGTTAACTTCTGATGAGAAAAAACGGAGGCGGTCAAAGGGTCTTTGTCTGTACTGCAGGGAACAAGGCCATTTTGTTGGTGTTTGCCCCAAAAGACCAGTAAACAACAGAGCCTGAGTGAAGTTGGATGGATTCACTTGGACATTTCTACCATAACACCCTCAAATTCCGTCCTACTCCCTGTGGAGCTTACTTTTGATAACAGGAAGGTTTCGGTTCTTGCTTTCATGGACTGTGGGGTAGCAGAGAATTTTATGGATACCATCTTATCCTTATCTTTAAATATACCTTCTTAACCTTTAGAATCATCTGTTTCTGTGTGTGGACTTGACGCCAATACTTTAACTCAAGTCTCTTTTCGGACCCCTCCTCTACTTTTTCTGCGGGCATTCTTCATACTGAGAAATTATTTTTTTTCTTTATTCAATGCCCTCTTGCTCCTATAGTTCTTGGCTTGCCTTGGTTGAGAAAACACAAATCTGTAGTGGAGTGGAAGTCCGGATAAATCATCCATTGGAATTCAGAATGTGAGTCCAGTTGTCTCACTCTTCCAATTCGTTCAGTCCAGACCATTCCTAAGAACCTTCCTGAGCCGTAGCATGCCTTCCAAGATGTGTTCTCTAAAAAGGAGGCAGATACTCTTCCCCCGCATCGAGAGTTTGATTGTCGGATCGATCTCATCCCGGATGCTAAGTTACCCAAGAGAAGAATGTATGCCTTATCAATTCCTGAGACTCAAGCCATGGATCAGTACATCCAGGAGAGTTTGGCTAAAGGATTTTTCTGCCCTTCTAGGTCTCCGGTAGGAGCGTGTTTCTTCTTTGTCGTCAAAAAGGATGGGTTATTACGTCCTTGTATTGTTTATAGGGGGTCATTCTGAGTTGATCGTAGCTTTGGTAAATTTAGCACAGCTACGATCATCTTCCCTGACATGTGGGGGGATGCCCAGCACAGGGCTAGCCCGCCCCGCATGTCAGTCCGCCCCCCCCCCCCCCCGCACAAATACAAAAGCATCGCACAGCGGTGATGATTTTGTATGTGTGGAGTAACTCCAGGCCAGCGCAGCTCCTGCGGCTGGCCAGGAGTTGATCGTGACTGGCACTGGCCGCAGCAGCTGCGTGAGATGTCACGCAGCTGCCGTGGCCCGCCCTCCCAACGGTCTGGCCACGCCTGCATTGGACGGACCGCGCCCGCTAAACTGCATCTTAACGCCGCCGTTCAGCCCCCTCCCGCCCTGCAACGGCCTCTGCCTGTCAATCAGGCAGAGGCGATAGCTACTGAATGACGACCTTCGGCCGTCCGGCATGCGCCAGCGCACTGCGGCACCGGCGCATGCGCAATTCCGACCCGATCACTGCGCTGAGATAAACTGCAGCGAGCGATTGGGTTGGAATGACCCCCATAGAGCATTGAATAAAATCACTGTGAATAATTATAATCCTCTACCCCTCATCTCTATCTTATTTGATCAGCTACGGGAGCCATTGATTTTCTCCAAAATTGTTTTTAGAAGGGCTTACAACCTTGTGCGGATTCGTAAAGGTGACAAATGGAAAATGGCTTTTAACACTCATACTGGGCATTACAAATATCTTGTTATGGCATTTGGGCTGTCGAATGCCCCAGCCGTCTTCCTGGATTTAATCAACAAAGTTCTCAGGGAGTACCTTGGCCAATTTGTTGTCGTGTATTTTGATGACATCTTCATCTATTCTAAGTCATTGTCTGAACATCGAGATCATGTGAAGATGGGACTCCAAAGGCTTTGGGAGCATAAGCTGTATGCCAAGTTGGAAAAATGCGAGTCCAAGAAGAGAGAGGTGTCCTTCTTGGGTTACATCATCTCGTCTAGAGGATTTTTTATGGACTCGAAGAAAGTCCAATCAATTCTGGCATGTGCCCATCCCTCTAACCTTAAAGCAGTCCAATGTTTCCTTGGATTTTCTAATTATTATAGGTGCTTCATTCATTCCTTTTCCTCTATTATCACCCCCATAGTAGACCTCACTAAGAAAGGGGCAGACATCCAGCATTGGTCACCTCAGGCGGTGTTGGCTTTTGAGAGACTGAAGAAGGCATTCACTTCAGCACCAGTCCTTCATCACCCTAATCTGGATTTGCCTTTGGAGTAGGAGCTGTTCTCTCACAAAGAGACCCTGAGGACCGAAGAGTTCATCCTTGTGCTTTCCTCTATCGAAAGTTTTCCTCAGCTGAGAGGAACTACGATGTTGGTAACCAGGAGTAGTTGGCCATTAAGTGAGTATTTGAGGAATGGAGTCACTGGTTGGAGGGAGTGCTGCATGTGGTAACAGTGTTTACTAATCACAAGAACCTGGCTTACATTGAAGCTGCTAAGAAATTGAACCCCCAGCAGGCTCGCTGGGCTCTGTTCTTTATCAGGTTTAACATTGTGATTCCCTTCAGTCCAGGATCTAAGAATATTAAGACAGATACCATGTCCCGTAGTTTTCTGCTGGTGCAAGAGTCTAGTGGTTCATAATTATCTATTGTGCCCACTTCTGCTATTCATGCTGGATTAAAGCAAGATTTTTTCTCTCGAGTTTTGTCTTTACAGTTCCAAGCTCCTGCAGATACTCCACCTGATCGTTTATTCATTCCCAAAGTTTATTGAAAGGTTGTCTTACTGCAGTTCCATTCTACTAAATCTTCCAAGCATCCTGGATTTGCTAAGACTTTAGCGCAATTGACTCAAGCAGTTTGGTGGCATACCATAGCTCAAAATGCCCAACAATTTGTGTTTTCTTGTGACGTATGCACCCGGAATAAGACTTCTCAGAAAGTACCTATGGGCCAACTTCTTCCTTTGTTCATTGCATGTAGACCATGGTCCCATATTTCCATAGATTTTATTGTGGCTCTTCCTCCCTCTTTTCAGAATACCACCATTTGGGTTACTGTGGATCGGTTTAGCAAGATGGCTCATTTCGTGGCTCTACTAAAAATGTACTTCTGCTAAAGAGTTATAGTAGCTGAATTATTTATTCATCATATATTCAAACTTCATGGTTTATCCCTGTATATTGTGACTGATAGGGGGTCCCAGTTCATTGCTGGATTTTGGAAATCATTTTGTTCAAGTCTAGGAATGCATATTAGCCTCTCTTCTGAATACCATCCTCAGTCTAATAGGCAGACGGAATGAGTCAACCAGTCCCTGGAGCAATATCTATGTTGCTTTATTTCCAAGTGCCATGATAATTGGTCTAGAGTTCTGTCCATGGCTGACTTTGCATATAACAATTCACGTCATTCTGCATCCAAGATCTCACCTTTCTTCTGTGCTTCTGGTTGTCATTCCAAGGTGAATGCTTTTGACCCTTTTCAAGACAGCTCTTCCTCTCCTGGGTTGGTGACCAGGTTGAGAAGTATCTGGAGAAAGGCACATCAGGTGTTTAAGATGACGTCTTTGCGGTGTAAAATATTTTTTTGATAGATACAGAAGATCCTGTTCTTTCAAGGTTGGGGATATGGTCTGGTTGTCTACTCTAAATATCAGATTACGTCAACCATTGCAGAAGTTTGGTCCAAAGTTCATTGGACCTTTTTGAATTATTGGATGTGTGAACCTGGTGGCTTTTCATCTACAGCTACCTAGGTCTTTGAAAATGAACAAAGTTTTTCACTGTTCACTCCTTAAACCATTCTTCCACTCTTCTAGTTTTTTTAGGGTGGCATGTCTACAGAGGCCACCTCCAGTTTTGGTTCAGGATCAATTAGAGTTTATGGTGGAGAGAATTTTGGGCAAGAATTTGCATGCTCCTAGATTGAAGGCTTTCTTTAATAAATTCCCTTTGAAACTGGGATCTAGGGTTCTTTGACCCTTCCTCAAGGGGGGAAGGTGGGGATACTGTCATAAGCCGCAATGGCCTGTGACTTCCGCAGCATCCGGTCATCGCTAAGCGACCGGACACTTGAAAACTTTCGCTCCCCAGTCGTCGGCTGCTTGGCAACCTTGGACGCTTGCCAGTGCAGCAGTCTTGGTTGCTAGGGAGGCAGGAGACCTGTGGAACATGCAGCAGGACAGCTGCACAGAATATTCAATTAAGGGAGGCTTGACTGTGCTCTGTGTGTGATTGGCTCATGCTCCCTTTATATTCTGTGCCTGCCTCTCATTCCTTGCTGGTCATAGTGCCTGGTCGCAATGGGAGCCCTTGTCTCTCTGTACAAGAGTATCTGTTTGTTGTACTTAAATCTGGTTCTTGTTCTGTCCAGCTCCACAGTACTCTGTGTGCAGTTTATACCTTTTCCTGAACTGTTTGTCTTTTTAATTGTCTTATTCTCTACCTACATAGTGGCTGTATCTGTGCCAGGTATTGAAGGCCTGTGCTGTGCTGGGATGTGACGATTTGCTTTCCTTTCTCCTTTCATTGCAGGAAACTACATCGCTCCCTTGCAGTTTGGGTGTGTTTATAAAATTTGTGCTGCAGTTCAAATATATTATATTGGGTAACTACACCAATAATATTTACATCAGCAGTTATTATTGTATACTGGAATGAAACTGTATTTCAACTTTCTAAATTGTTGGTAATCTGCTATCTGTTTAGTCTAGTAAAGTTTTATTGCATTCTCTGTTACTGGGGATGGCCTTGATTGGAATTATTGCACACACATGGATAATATCTATTATTAAGGAGAGATGCTAAGCTGATCAGGGTTGTATTCTAAGGGTTGTTATAAGGATTATGAAATATTATGAAAAGACTTATCCAGGACTTAAACAGGATGAAAACAGACAGAAACGTCCAATCAACTTTACAGCAATGGAATAGACATTCAACATGTCTTACAACCTCATGTGAACTCTTCTGACCATTTAAACATATGTACATATCTATCTCTCTGACATCCTCATGCAGTCTTACAACAGAATACAACCAATTTTTATGTAAATAAATCCGTTGTTATATCATTATATCAGTTGTTATATCATTATTTGCTTGTGACTGTAAATACTTTGGTTTGCAATTTTGCTTAGTTTTGCATAGTTAATAATGCCTTGCTGGCCTGGTGTTTGCATGCTTATATACAGTATCATTTTCATCTATCACCAACTAAACAACTAATCCAGGGTTAGCTGTGTTGATCAATTTGCGCTCATGTACGTAAATTGTTCATAATACTAAATGTTCGTAAATGAACAGCTGAACAATGCAAGTAAACATGTATTTGAACATTTAAATTTAAATATTGCAACTTCTTTACACTCCAAGCCTAAAGAACTGTACTTTTATCTGAAACGAACCATGTACCACAAATTGATTTAACTTCATTGCACTCCATAGTTTTTTCTCTGAAACAATAACATCTTTAATTCTCCCTGCAATTCACCCCTCTGTACACATTGCTGCCTCAAAGCTTGCCTGCTGAAGGAAGGATCCTGGACATGGACTTCAAATGTCGTATTCCTATTGTCAAGACCCTCCTGAACAACAATGTCAGAAGCGTCTTTCCTGGGCTAAAGATAAAAAGAACTGGTCTGTTGCTCAGTGTAACAAAGTCCTCTTTTCTGATTAGAGCAAATTTTGCATCTCATTTAGAAACCAAGGTACCTGAGTATGGAGGAAGAATGGAGAGGCACACAATCCAAGATACTTGAAGTCCAGTGCAAAGTTTCCACAGTCTGTATTGATTTGGGGCGCCATGTTATCTGCTGGTGGTTGTCCACTGTGCTTTATTAAGTCCAGAGTCAACGTAGCCATCTACCAGGACATTTTTGAGCACTTCATGCTTCCTTCAGCAGACAAGCATTATGGAGATGCTGACTTCATTTTCCAGCAGGACTTGGCACCTGCCCACATTGCCAAAAGTACCAAAACCTGGTTCAGTGACCGTGGGATTACTGTGCTGGATTGGCCAGCAAACTCGCCTGACCTGAACCCCATAGAGAATCTATGGGGCATTGCCAAGAGAAAGATGAGAGACATGAAACGGAACAATGCAGAAGAGCTGAAGGCCGCTATTGAAGCATCCTGGTCTTTCATAATCAGCAGTGCCACAGACTGCTAGAATCCATGCCATGCGGCATTGAGGCAGTAATTCATGAAAAAGGGTCCCAAACCAAGTACTGAGTACATATGCATGATTATACTTTTCTGAGGGCCGACATTTCTGTTTTTAAAAATCTTTTTTTAATGATTTTATGTAATAGTCTAATTTTCTGAGATTTTGGATTTGGAGTTTTCTTAAACTGTAAACCCCAATCATCAAAATTATAACAAATAATGGCTTGTAATATCTCACTTTGCATGTAATGAGTCTATATAATATATCAGTTTCACCTTTTAAGTTGAATTACTGAAATAAATGAACTTTTGTACGATATTCTAATTCTCTGAGTTTCACCTGTATATCTCATTATCTTGATTGGTGTAAAGACTATCTCCTGAGTCACTTGACCCTTTCAGGGTCTCATTAATACAGATTTGTCTGTACTGGTCAGGGTGAAACTGATGTAGTACTATCCATGTCTACATCTCTTTAATCCATCCGTGATATTGATTGAGCAGAACATAATTCACATTTTTGGAATTGTTTCTCTCAAACATTCTAAATTTGTTGTCTAGCGGGTACAAATCTATCTTAATGATTATAATAATAAAGGTTATGTTTTATCATCCTTAACATTATGCACAATATTTACCAATTTAAATAAGAGTGCGCCCACACAAGGCCTTCTTTCTTTCTCCCTTTGTTCAAATATATACTCACCTGGCTCTGTGTGCACCACCAAGTGGACATATTGGTGAACTCTACTCTCCGAATCGCCATTCTTTTTTCTAGTGTTCACCAGACTATGCTGAGTTTCTGAATTCATGAACACTCCTTTCCCTCTCTCAGATCACAACCTTATCACCTGCATGCTCTCCGCCATTACTTCAAACTCAGAGTCATTGAAGTCCTCCAATCCTCCTCAAACCCGCAGAAATATTAATGCAATTTATCTTCAAGAATATTCCACCTCACTCCGAAAACTGCTTTCACCCATTTCTGAATTTACTTCTGCTAAGACTGCTGTATACAACCTGAACCAGACTCTAGAGATAGCCCTTGATGAAGTGGCTCCAGCTACCCATCACAATCCACGTAGGCCTAAATGTCAACAGTGGCACTCTAAATTAACAACAGGAACCGTACCTCCTCTGGGGATTGCTGAGTCTACTCACTGTGAGTATAAATACATGGAGGGTAAATGTGACTAAGAGCTCCATCTGCAGAGACCCCGGCATGTGAGGTACAGTACAGCAGATACTGTTATCCCTACATCTGTCTGTGCAGGGAGGTTACCTCCTCGGGGGATTGCTGAGTCTCCTCACTGTGAGTATAAATATATGGAGGGTAAATGTGACAGAGATCTCTATCTGAAGAGAACACGGCATGTGAGGTACAGTACAGCAGTTACTGTTATCCCTACATCTGTCTGGGCAGGGACGTTACCTCCTCTGGGGATTGCTGAGTCTCCTCATAGTTAGTATAAATATATGAATGGTTAATGTGACTGAGAGCCCCATCTGCAGAGAACCCGGCATGTGAGGTACAGTACAGCAGTTACTGTTATCCCCTACATCTGTCTGTGCAGGGACGTTACCTCACTTGGGTATTGCTGAGTCTTCTCTATGTGAGTGTAAATACATGGAGGGTAAATGTGACTGAGAGCCCCATCTGCAGAGTCCTCGGCATGTGAGGTACAGTACAGCAGTTACTGTTATCCCCTACATCTGTCTGGGCAGGGACGTTACCTCCTCTGGGGATTGCTGAGTCTTCTCACTGAGAGTATAAATATATGGAAGGTAAATGTGACTGAGAGCCCCATCAGCAGAGACCCCGGCATGTGAGGTACAGTACAGCAGTTACTGTTATCCCCTACATCTGTCTGGGCAGGGACGTTACCTCCTCTGGGGATTGCTGAGTCTTCTCACTGAGAGTATAAATATATGGAAGGTTAATGTGACTGAGAGCCCCTTCTGCAGAGACCCCGGCATGTGAGTTACAATACAGCAGTTACTGTTATCCCTATATCTGTCTGTGTAGGGACGTTACCTCCTCTGGGGATTGCTGAGTCTTCTCACTGAGAGTATAAATATATGGAGGAAAAATGTGACTGAGAGCCCCATCTGCAGAGACCCCGGCATGTGAGGTACAGCAGTTACTGTTATCCCCTACATCTGTCTGTGCAGGGACGTTACCTCCTCTGGGGATTGCTGAGTCTCCTCACTGTGAGTATAAATATATGGAGGGTAAATGTGACTGAGAGCCCCAGCTGCAGAGACCCCGGCATGTGAGGTACAGTACAGCAGTTACTGTTATCCCTACATCTGTCTGTGCAGGGATGTTACCTCCTCTGGGGATTGCTGAGTCTCCTCACTGTGAGTATAAATATATGGAGGGTAAATGTGACTGAGCTCTATCTGCAGAGACCCCGGCATGTGAGGTACAGTACAGCAGTTACTGTTATCCCCTACATCTGTCTGTGCAGGGACATTACCTCACTTGGGTATTGCTGAGTCTCCTCTATGTGAGTGTAAATACATGGAGGGTAAATGTGAGTGAGAGCCCCATATGCAGAGACCCCGGCATGTGAGGTACAGTACAGCAGTTACTGTTATCCTCTACATTTGTCTGTGTAAGGACGTTACCTCCTCTGGGGATTGCTGAGTCTCCACATTGTTAGTATAAATATATGAAGGGTTAATGTGACTGAGAGCCCCATCTGCAGAGACCCTGGCATGTGAGTTACAGTACAGCAGTTACTGTTATCCCTACATCTGTCTGTGTAGGGACGTTACATCCTCTGGGGATTGCTGAGTCTCCTCACTGTGAGTATAAATATATGGAGAGTAAATGTGACTGAGAGCCCCATCTGCAGAAACCCCGGCATGTGAGTTACAGTACAGCAGTTACTGTTATCCCTACATCTGTCTGTGTAGGGACGTTACATCCTCTGGGGATTGCTGAGTCTTGTCACTGTGAGTATAAATATATGGAGGGTAAATGTGACTGAGCTCTATCTGCAGAGACCCCGGCATGTGAGGTACAGTAGAGCAGTTACTGTTATCCCCTACATCTGTCTGTGCAGGGATGTTACCTCCTCTGGGGATTGCTGAGTCTCCTCACTGTGAGTATAAATATATGGAGGGTAAATGTGACTGAGAGCTCTATCTGCAGAGACCCCGGCATGTGAGGTACAATACAGCAGTTACTGTTATCCCTACATCTGTCTGTGTAGGGACGTTACATCCTCTGAGGATTGCTGAGTCTCCTCACTGTGAGTATAAATATATGGAGGGTAAATGTGACTGAGAGCCCCATCTGCAGAGACCCCGGCATGTGAGGTACAGTACAGCAGTTACTGTTATCCCTACATCTGTCTGTGCAGGGACGTTACCTCCTCTGGGGATTGCTGAGTCTCCTCACTGTGAGTATAAATATATGGAGGGTAAATGTGACAGAGCTCCATCTGCAGAGACCCCAGCATGTGAGGTACAGTACGGCAGTTACTGTTATCCCCTACATCTGTCTGTGCAGGGACGTTACCTCCTCTGGGGATTGCTGAGTCTCCTCACTGTGAGTATAAATATATGGAGGGTAAATGTGACTGAGCTCTATCTGCAGAGACCCCGGCATGTGAGGTACAGTACGGCAGTCACTGTTATCCCCTACATCTGTCTGTGCAGGGACGTTACCTCCTCTGGGGATTGCTGAGTCTACTCACTGTGAGTATAAATATATGGAGGGTAAATGTGACTGAGAGCCCCAGCTGCAGAGACCCCGGCATGTGAGGTACAGTACAGCAGTTACTGTTATCCCTACATCTGTCTGTGCAGGGATGTTACCTCCTCTGGGGATTGCTGAGTCTCCTCACTGTGAGTATAAATATATGGAGGGTAAATGTGACTGAGCTCTATCTGCAGAGACCCCGGCATGTGAGGTACAGTACAGCAGTTACTGTTATCCTCTACATTTGTCTGTGTAAGGACGTTACCTCCTCTGGGGATTGCTGAGTCTCCACATTGTTAGTATAAATATATGAAGGGTTAATGTGACTGAGAGCCCCATCTGCAGAGACCCTGGCATGTGAGTTACAGTACAGCAGTTACTGTTATCCCTACATCTGTCTGTGTAGGGACGTTACATCCTCTGGGGATTGCTGAGTCTCCTCACTGTGAGTATAAATATATGGAGAGTAAATGTGACTGAGAGCCCCATCTGCAGAGACCCCGGCATGTGAGTTACAGTACAGCAGTTACTGTTATCCCTACATCTGTCTGTGTAGGGACGTTACATCCTCTGGGGATTGCTGAGTCTTGTCACTGTGAGTATAAATATATGGAGGGTAAATGTGACTGAGCTCTATCTGCAGAGACCCCGGCATGTGAGGTACAGTAGAGCAGTTACTGTTATCCCCTACATCTGTCTGTGCAGGGATGTTACCTCCTCTGGGGATTGCTGAGTCTCCTCACTGTGAGTATAAATATATGGAGGGTAAATGTGACTGAGAGCTCTATCTGCAGAGACCCCGGCATGTGAGGTACAATACAGCAGTTACTGTTATCCCTACATCTGTCTGTGTAGGGACGTTACATCCTCTGAGGATTGCTGAGTCTCCTCACTGTGAGTATAAATATATGGAGGGTAAATGTGACTGAGAGCCCCATCTGCAGAGACCCCGGCATGTGAGGTACAGTACAGCAGTTACTGTTATCCCTACATCTGTCTGTGCAGGGACGTTACCTCCTCTGGGGATTGCTGAGTCTCCTCACTGTGAGTATAAATATATGGAGGGTAAATGTGACAGAGCTCCATCTGCAGAGACCCCAGCATGTGAGGTACAGTACGGCAGTTACTGTTATCCCCTACATCTGTCTGTGCAGGGACGTTACCTCCTCTGGGGATTGCTGAGTCTCCTCACTGTGAGTATAAATATATAGAGGGTAAATGTGACTGAGCTCTATCTGCAGAGACCCCGGCATGTGAGGTACAGTACGGCAGTCACTGTTATCCCCTACATCTGTCTGTGCAGGGACGTTACCTCCTCAGGGGATTGCTGAGTCTCCTCACTGTGAGTATAAATACATGGAGGGTAAATGTGACTGAGAGCTCCATCTGCAGACACCTCGGCATGTGAGGTACAGTACAGCAGTTACTGTTATCCCCTACATCTGTCTGTGCAGGGACGTTACCTCCTCTGGGGATTGCTGAGTCTCCTCACTGTGAGTATAAATATATGGAGGGTAAATGTGACTGAGCTCTATCTGCAGAGACCCCGGCATGTGAGGTACAGTACGGCAGTCACTGTTATCCCCTACATCTGTCTGTGCAGGGACGTTACCTCCTCTGGGGATTGCTGAGTCTCCTCACTGTGAGTATAAATACATGGAGGGTAAATGTGACTGAGAGCTCCATCTGCAGACACCTCGGCATGTGAGGTACAGTACAGCAGTTACTGTTATCCCCTACATCTGTCTGTGCAGGGACGTTACCTCCTCTGGGGATTGCTGAGTCTCCTCACTGTGAGTATAAATATATGGTGGGTAAATGTGACTGAGCGTTCCATCTGCAGAGACCCCGGCATGTGAGGTACAGTACAGCAGTTAGTCATTCCAGATATTATATTTGGTGTCAGCAGTGTCAGATCGGCGCAGCGGCTTCAGGTGCCTTCAGTGAGTGTCAGAAGAGCATTTACGCTATTACTGTTTTTGAATTTCTATATTAATAACTTAAAAGTGTCTGAAAAGAGTCATTTTAAAAAAATTGTAAATGTAAAATTATCAGACAACAAACACCCCAAATTAAAAGATTAGGTCATCTGGTTTTAAATGGATTTTTCAAATAAATGAGTATTTTACAAGTAAAATTGCATTGCAGTAGATCAGTGTGGTTCCAAGGTAAATGTAATATATGAAGAGGCCATTGTCTGGTCTTCACAAGCAGGAATTAGGGACAGGGAATATTTTTAAATTAACAAAGTCACATAACAGTAAATTCTATATTATTATTATTATTATTATTTACATTCCAATGACTAATGTTCTAATTAGCCAAGTCGGTGCATTTTCTGTGGTGGTGCCCAGGGGGACACAGTGGTACAGACATTTTTTTTATTTGTTTAGTTTTTAATTATTACCAGAAGCAATCAGAAAATTATTCCAGAAACAAATACAGTAGCTGTGTACAGAATTGTCCCCATATATCAGCAGTCACAAAAAATAATAGATTCTGAGATATTTCCCAATTTAAAGATTCACCAATACACGAAACTGCGCCCATACATTACAGATATCAGTGATTTCCAGATCATTTTCTGCAAATACAGATCAGACAATCTTGAAGGTGTCATCATTTCACTAATGAATCTGCTGATTGTTACCATACACTAGCCATCTACAGCCCCAATTCATCTGTGAAATTCAGCATATTGAAAAACCTTATTTACCAATTACAATCACTTTTTGCCTGGAATCTGCGATGTGTTAACCCCATACACTGCAGATTTTATTTTTGCACAATTACAGTTACTGTATTTCATGCGTGTTCTCTGTGAATTTAGGGGGTCATTCCGAGATGATCGTAGCTGTGCTAAATTTAGCTCAGCTACGATCATTCACACTGAGATGCGGGGGGACGCCCAGCACAGGGCTAGCCCGCCCCGCATGTCAGTGCCCCCCCCCCCCCCCCCCCCGTAGAAGTGCAAAGGCATCGCACAGCGGCGATGCCTTTGCACTTCAAGAGTAGCTCCCAACCAGCGCAGCTTTAGCATGCTGGCCGGGAGCTACTCATCGATCCCCGGCCCGCATCGGCTGCGTGTGACATCATGCAGCCGCTGCGGCCCGCCCCCTATTCGGTCCGGCCACGCCTGCATTGGCCATACTGCGCCCATGAAACGGCGTCCAAACGACGCCGTTCTGCCCCCCCGCCCAGCGACCGCCTCTGCCTATCAATCAGGCAGAGGCGATCGTAGCGGGCTGAAGTCCTTCGGCCGTCTGGCATGCGCCGGCGCACTGCGGCGCCGGCACATGCGCAGTTCTGACCCGCTCGCACCGCTGCGAAAAACTGCAGCGTGCGATCGGGTTAGAATGACCACCTTAGTGCGGCATCATCAGACCTTTCTCCTCTCACATAACTCTCAATTTAGCTGATGCAGAGGTGACTTAAAGCCAAAACAGGGGGCCTATTCAGACCTGATTGCTGGGCTGCGGTTTTTGCTGCCCTGCGATCAGATAGTCGCCACCTACAGGGAGGAGGGTAAAAGCGCTGTGCAAGTGTGCTTTCCTATGTGTAGCAGAGCTGCACAAAAATCAGTTTGTGCAGTCTCTGCGCAGCCCAGGACTTACTCCAGTGCAATGGAATCCTGATGATCGGGGCCGGAGCTGACGTCACACACCCTCCCTGAAAACGCTTGGACACGCCTGCGGTTTTCCGGACACTCCCTGAAAACGGTCATTTACCACCCACAAACTGCCTCTGCCTGTCAATCTCCTTGTGATCGCCTTCGCACCATCCCGTCGGCGATGCCTGTTCTATCCGTCTGACGCGTCGGCGTATTGCGGTACAGACGCATGTGCAGTTTGGATCTGATCGCCCGATGGGCGAAAATGGACAGCAGCGATCAGATCTGAATTAGGCACAGGGTGTGGTACAGAAGTTAGACAGTGCGGTATCATCAGACCTCTCCCCTCTCACATAACTCAATTTACCTGATGCAGAGGTGACCTTAAAGCAAAACAGGGCGCGGTATAGAAGTTAGACAGTATAAAAATAGACAGTTATTAAGTCAACACCACATGGTCGACAGTCAAATGGTCGACAAGGTCAAAAGGTAAACAGTCAAAAGATCAACAGGGTCAAAAAGTCTACAATCAAAAAGTCAATAGGGTCAAAAGGTCAACCCCCCAAAAAATGTTAGTTTTATTTTTTTTCATCAAATTTGTAGAAACCCTTCCCCCCCCTCCCCCTAATGGACTCACTTTGCTCGCCAGTCTTCAGGCTTGGTGGGTTCGCTTCGCTCGCTACAAGGTTACTGAAGATAATAGTTTGTGACATGGATAGTAAATGAGGCAAAAGTTGTAAATGCATATAAAAAACTAAAAAACATGTGTTGACCCTGTCGACCTTGTGAACCTGTTGACCTTTTGACTATTGTCCACATGGTGTCGGCCTAATGACCGTCTATCTTTTAACTGTCTATCAGCCACTTCCCGCCAAAACATTGGTGTAAATAGTGTTAACAGAAACATGCAGATTGCTTAATACTGTATGCGTGATTTCTGTATCCTCCTGGGTAAGGTAGACGATCCATGCAGAGTAGCAGTGTATTGCCGCAGGGATTCCGTCGTCTGCCTCGGACCATGAGAAAACACCAGATAAAGAAGGAGTTTTCTCTGAGTTATCCACGCCAGGGGTCTGTAAGGAGCAAGTTTTTTTGTATAATGTGTCAGAACCATAGATGCCTTTATAGATCAAAAATAACTTACCCTATCCCTTCAAGCTGGTAATAATAACCTGGGAAGAGGAGGAAGATGGGGAAGTGTTTATTATTAATAAATGTTTCTTTTAAAATTGGGGTGTGTGTTTTATTGTTGACATTAAGAGTGGGATGTGTAATAAGTGCTGAAGCGTACCTGAAGTCTCGCATCTGTCCCGTTGCGGATGGTCCGGTCGTCCAGTTCCTGCTGGTGCGAAGCCTGTTGGAATCTGCGGAGGACACCTGTATGGGACCTGGGCAGAAGGACGGAGATACCCCAGTACAGACAACACCCCCAAGTGTGTAAGGACCACTACAGTGGGATACGGTAACAATGGTTTATTGTACCACTTACGTAACGTGAGCTACTAGTCAGTATATTTAGCACATTTCGGTAAGGCACATTACTAAATAATACTGGTCATTTGCATAATGAAACAGGTCATAACCACATAAGTACTTTCGAAATTTCAATACCTAAACTGGCCTTTAAGAAAAAAAGAAGGTTCGGGAATGTTCAAACAGCATAGTAGTAGGCCACTAGGCGACACTATAGAATCTTTAAAGGGAAGTCTCTAGCCCTACACAAAATCCGTAGAAGTCCACATATGGATTCGCACAGCGAAGCAACTGAAGGCAGGTATGCCTGCTCGCCGTCTGGTGGGGCTGATACGTCCGGCACACAATACACAGTTCTGACTGCTTTCCGGGGATCACTTCCCTTAACACAGCTTGGCAAGGGGGAAGGGCATATGACAACTGGGGTGCAGCGTAGTGGTACTGATCCTGTGGGTCAGTGCGTCTCTTTAAGGCGGTGGCTTAGGTAGCAACTTAGGGGTCACCCGGGTTGAGATACAGTGTGGATTTAGAGTGCGGTCTGGACTAAGGCTCCCCTATCTGTGGAAGTGCGTAGATAGTTAGTTGGGGTTAGAGTAGAGGGGGGAAGATGCCTCAGTTCCCCTACTAAGCGTCCCCTGGCGTAAGGAGTGTGTGGGGGGATACAGTGTGAGGAGTACCTGTCTCTAGCCTCTGCCTCCGTGGAGCTCAATATGGCAATGGTGGGGGCTCCGGGCGGTTCTTCCTCCCGTCGGGGGCCGCAGCTCTACTCGTGCGCTCCACAGCGCGCACTCCCTCGTCTCTTCCCCGTTGTGACTCTCAGCTCCTTGGTGGTGGCCAGCGGCAGCTTATTCCCGGCGCCCAGCGGCAGCGTTTCTTCTCCGCCCGGCGGCCGGGCGTGACGTCACTCAGCGGCGCCCTCGCTTGTGCAGCTATTCTCCGGCTGCTGACAGTAGCGGTCCCGCTGGTCTCCGTCCGCGACGTGGGGTTTCAGGCGCGCCGCTGCTCAGTTCATCTGCTCTCTCATCCCGGTACTCTCTTCTAGGCGCCAGTCCCGCCTACCTTCTCCCGCTCTTCGGGCCGCCAATCCCCTTCAGCCTGCAAATTCTTCCACCCTGGGTCCTAGCGTCCTGCAGGTAATTGTCTGGACCACTTTAGCTGCAGTTGTGGTTAGGAGGGGCCAGAGGGACAGATACTGGGCATCACATTTTCTCCCTCTGGAAGATTGCGTGTTCTCACGCAGTAGGCAACATGCCAAAAGTCAATGCCACAGTCTTTCAAGATGCGAACAATAGTAAACAGGTGAATATAATCAAGTTGGGTACCAACACACATACACATTTCTGAACAACGTATTTACAGATCAAATAGTAGCTTATTCCCTGTACCTAGAGGGTGGGACGCCTTTTGTGCTACGTTCCTACCTCCTAATTTCTATACTGGGTACTCTATTCTCACCACGGGTGGTGACGGGATTGGGATGACTCTGACCCTCCGTGGGCTCATTAACCACGGGAGCGAGGGTGTCGTGAGATGCTGAGCTCGATGCGGGTGGACCGCACATAAAGAGTAAGAGCTCCATGGGGTCGAGTAAGGGTATGCCGCCCAGGGACCCCCGCCCTTCTGCCGCAGGTGAGTTTGCTGTTCCTGGTGATACTTCGGAGGTGTAAGGTTTGAGTTGCTCTCTGGACACAACACTGACGGGCCCATCTTGACCTCGGTGGATCTCATGGGTGAACCGTTCTCCCTCCGGGACGCTGACGACGACATAGGGTACGTTTTCCCATATAGTGTCCAACTTACTGGTGCGGTGATTCCGTTTCCTCCAAACAAGGTCGCCCACATACAGAGGCGTAGGATGGATGGTTGCATTGTAATTTTTCTCTTGCCGATGTCGGACGGTTCCCATCCGCATTTCCACCAGCTCTCTGGCCGCTTCAATTCTCCGCTGATGCTCATGGACCCAGTCGGTTTGTGGAGTGGCAGGAGACGTTAGCGCGGGGGCAAGCTACAGGTCTTGAGGCAGTTTACCTTGTCGACCGAACATAAGATAGTATGGTGTGAAACCGGTGGAGGAATGTTCCGCATTATTGTAGAGGTAGACGAGTTCGGGCAGCAAGGTCGGCCAACGGGCGCGGTCTCCAGCTGGTAGGCTTCTGAGCATCCCAATGAGGGTCTGGTTAGCTCTCTCGCACAAACCATTCCCCTGTGGGTGGTACGCTGTCGTTCTTGCTTTCTGGCAGCCATAATAGGAGCACAGTTCATAGAATAGCTGCGACTCAAATGCAGGCCCTTGATCAGTTAGTATGCACTCGGGGTACCCGTAGGGTCTGGCGAAGTATTTCAGGAATAGTTCGGCCGTAGTCTTAGCAGTCAAGTCTTTCGCAGGGACCGCCACTAGGAGTTTGCTATAGTGGTCGGTCATGGTTAAGGCATAGTTGTGTCCACTGGTGCTGGGCTCTAGTTTCACGTGGTCGAGAGCGACAATTTGCAGCGGGCGGTGACTCTTGATGGAGTGCAAATGGTCCTTCTGATGTGCATCTGGTCGTCTCTTCAGGTTGCAGGGGACACAGTCCTGACACCATCATTCTACGTCATCATGCAGACCTATCCAGAAGTACCGGGTACGCAAGATGGCTTCCGTTTTTAGTGTACCGAAATGCCCTGACTTGTCGTGGTAGGCGGTGAGTAGGAAATTTGCCTGTTTCCTGGGAACAACTACTTGGTTCACTGTCTGGTGAGTACCGGGGTCAATACTGGTATGTACTAAGATGCCCTGTTTCAGGTGAAATTGTCTTCAATGTTGTGATGCCCATCGCTGTTCAAGGGTGCCGAGTCGGGCAGTGGACAAGTGCGTCAAGGGGTTGTTGTCTGTCATGATGATAAATGGCGTCGCAGCGAGATAGTGTTTGAATTTTTCTGTGACGGCCCAGACTAGGGCGAGCAGTTCCAATTTGAAAGCACTGTAATTTTCGCAATTCCGTTCTGTCTTGCGTAATCCTCTACTGGCATATGCGATAACTCTCTTGTGCCCATTCTGCACCTGAAACAATAAGGCTCCTAATCCACGATGGCTTGCGTCTGTGCAGACTTGGAATGGCTGCTCGTAATCGGGATAAGCCAATAGCGGGGCTTCCGTCAAGGAGGTCTTCAACTGGTGGAAGGCCCATTGCTGTTCTTCGCCCCACTGCACTGGTGACGATCCCCTCCTTTCGCGGCCAGACTGACCTCTCAGCAGTTCATGCAACGGAGCTGCCACTTTGGCAAAGTGTTCCACGAAACGTCTGTAGTAGCCCACGAACCCGAGGTAGCTTCGGACATCTCTAGCGGTCTTCGGCACTGGCCAGTCCCGAACAACTCGGACCTTCTCGGGGTCGGGCATCACGCCTTCTGCGCTGACGACATGGCCTAAGTACTGGACCTTGGGTTTGAGCAGGTGGCATTTCGTGGGTTTAAGTTTCAGACCACATTTTGTCAGTTGTTGGAACACTTCTTCTAGATGTTGCAAGTGGTCCTCATAACTCTTCAAGAAAATTATTACGTCATCGAGGTATAGCAAGACCATCTCGAAGTTGTGTTGTCCAAGACAGTGTTCCATGACACGTTGGAATGTGGCAGGCGCGTTACAAAGCCCGAAAGGCATCCTTTTCGAATTCGAACAGACCCATCGGTGTCGTGAAGGCTGTTTTTTCCATGTCTTCGGGGGCCATCTGAATCTGCCAGTATCCACTGGTGAGGTCAAGGGTCGAAAAGTATGCAGCAGTCTTCAGTGCCGTCAAGGACTCTTTGATCCGAGGGAGCGGGAAGGCGTCCTTATGAGTAGCCACATTGAGCTTGCGGTAATCGACGCAGAAGCGTAGGCTGCCGTCCTTCTTCTTAACGATCACTAACGGAGCTGCCCAGGGACTGTGACTTTCTTTGATAACTCCCGTGTCTTTCATTTCTGCTATCATTTTTCCTCCAGGTTGGTACAAGGCTGGGGGAAGGGGTCGTTGTCTCTCCTTAATAGGAGTGGTCGTCCCTGTAGGAATGTGGTGGTACACTTTGTCGGCTCTTCCGAAATCAGAAGGGTGTTGTCTAAAAGCTGCTGCATTCCGCTGCACCACTCGTAATACTCCCACTTTCTATTCGTTGGGGGTATCTGCGTCGCCAACCTGTATATCAGCCCACCATGGGGGTTCTTGACTCGTTGTCGACGGCCCCTCGGTCGCCGCCTCTTGGGCAGCTGTGGTCACACCCTGGCCCACGATGTCTTGGAAGTCAACTGAGCTTATTTTCGCCACCAGACAGCGCTTGTGCAGTCTAATAGCATAGGGATGCGGGTTCAAGATGCGTACTGGTACTCTTCCGTGTTCCACCTTTGCTAGCATTCTTGCCACCGCGAAGGGTTGTTGACCCTCCGAGTCACAGGGTTCCACCAAGGCTACATAATCTCGTCCTCCTGGACCGATCCTCGCCCTACACCAAATTACATGTTCGGAGTTTGGCCTCAAAAGGATGGACCAGTGGTCGGCGATTCTGGCCTTCCCCACCTCCCCTCGCTGGTTGGTGAATTTCTTCTCCTTCTCCAGCAGGTGCACCGTCTGCTGCAAGGCTCTCCGCTCCACTGGGGCTGCTATCTGCATTTCCTGCCGAAGGGCTTCCAGTAGCTCGTCAGGGCAGTTCTTCAAGATATTCATCCCCAGAATGATGGGAGGTAGGTGCATGTTAGGAGCCGTGGTGACAAGGTACCCTTGCCGGGGCAATGTCGCGTTTCCAATTTTTGTATCCGCTTCCCAGTAACCCTGATACGTTATGGGTTGTCCATTGCTGGCCAGCAGATGGAGCCAGGTGGTTGGTGGGGACACAATGGCGGCTTCGTCCCAGTGCTGAAAGAACTCGGTGATCCAGATGGTGGAGACTTGCGACCCAGTATCCAACAGAGCTGGAATTTCAATTCCATTGATACAGATCTTCAGGTGCGGGCACTCTCCGACGTATCTGGACCATTCTTAGGGCAGTGAACCACTTACTGGTTCCTCTCCCGAAGGTCGGTCCGTTGCCTCGGGAGTTCTTCGTTTAAAGCAGCCGCAGGGCAGTTCCTTTCGATATGGCCACTCTGTCGACACCCTCTGCATATCGGGCTCCCCTGAGAGTCGAACTGGTCGGTGGATCTTCGGCCAGATTCTCTTACCACATCCCAGCGAGGACGGCTCCGCCCACCTCGTTCTTGACGCCATTCTCGGCGTCTATTCCTATCTGGGTCCCTATCGAACTCATCCATCCTTCGGTTCATTCGGGAGAGATTCGCCGTCGTCTCTGCCAGCTTTTGGTTCAGCGTTTCCATAGAATCTGGACTCGGTGGGGCTTGCGCTTGTTGGAGGACCATTCCTACTTGGGTTGGTCCGTCGGATTTCCGGAGCGGTGTGGTTTCTCTGTAGCTGTCCTCTTCACTCCACTCCGAAGATGCGTCTTTCTCGACATTATTACTCTGATTTTTCCCAAGGATCTGCAGCACCGTCTCTTTGAATTCGGAGAAGGAGCTCCCTGGTTGCTGTCGTCTCTCCATACGCATTTACGATCGAATCGTCTCTCCTCTTGCCCCTTCCACAAACAGGTCTGTTAACGTTCTGTCTATCCCTTCGACCTCTCGTTCATCCAGAGCCCGTATAGTCTTTGCAACTTCTTGTTGGGCCAGCGCGAAGTAACGCAGTGATTCATCGGGTCTTTGTTTCCAAGCATAAAGGCGGCTCTTTAATTCCGCTATGGTCTGGCAGTCGAATATGGTCACCAGCTTCTTGAAGATGCATTCGACGGTCTTCTTTTCACTGTTTTCCCATGCGTCACTTCCCGTAGTGCCGAATCCGTCAATTGACCCATCACGATCTCTATTTTCGGTTCTTCGGTTAGTGAGTACAGGCGGAACATGGAGTACATCTTGTCTTTAAATTCTTTGAATGTACTCGAACCCGGCACTTGTTTTCCTGCAAACGTTGGTAACCATGGTGCTCCAAAATAATATGGCATAGTCAACGGTGATGCCGCCATGGTGGTCGTGTTTCTTTGTCCGGGTGACGGTGGTAGCTTCCTACTGCCGGATGCTGATGTGGGAGTAGCGGGGACTTGTGAATCCGTCATCTTGTTCGTATCCTGTTCGCGGACGCCAAATGTAATAGGTGCTGAAGCGTACCTGAAGTCTCGCGTCTGTCCCGTTGCGGCTGGTCCGGTCGTCCAGTTCCTGCTGGTGCGAAGCCTGTTGGAATCTGCGGAGGACACCTGTATGGGACCTGGGCAGAAGGACGGAGATACCCCAGTACAGACAACACCCCCAAGTGTGTAAGGACCACTACAGTGGGATACGGTAACAAAGGTTTATTGTACCACTTACGTAACGTGAGCTACTAGTCAGTATATTTAGCACATTTCGGTAAGGCACATTACTAAATAATACAGGTCATTTGCATAATGAAACAGGTCATAACCACATAAGTACTTTCGAAATTTCAATACCTAAACTGGCCTTTAAGAAAAAAAGAAGGTTCGGGAATGTTCAAACAGTATAGTAGTAGGCCACTAGGCGACACTATAGACTCTTTAAAGGGAAGTCTCTGGCCCTACACAAAATCCGTAGAAGTCCACATATGGATTCGCACAGCGAAGCAACTGAAGGCAGGTATGCCTGCTCACCGTCTGGTGGGGCTGATACGTCCGGCACACAATACACAGTTCTGACTGCTTTCCGGGGATCACTTCCCTTAACACAACTTGGCAAGGGGGAAGGGCGTATGACAACTGGGGTGCAGCGTAGTGGTACTGCTCCTGTGGGTCAGTGCGTCTCTTTAAGGCGGTGGCTTAGGTAGCAACTTAGGGGTCGCCCGGGTTGAGATACAGTGTGGATTTAGAGTTCGGTCGGGACTAAGGCTCCCCTATCTGTGGAAGTGCGTAGATAGTTAGTTGGGGTTAGAGTAGAGGGGGGAAGATGCCTCAGTTCCCCTACTAAGCGTCCCCTGGCGTAAGGAGTGTATGGGGGGATACAGTGTGAGGAGTACCTGTCTCCAGCCTCTGCCTCCGTGGAGCTCAATATGGCAATGGTGGGGGCTCCGGGCGGTTCTTCCTCCCGTCGGGGGCCGCAGCTCTACTCGTGCGCTCCACAGCGCGCACTCCCTCGTCTCTTCCCCGTTGTGACTCTCGGCTCCTTGGTGGCGGCCAGCGGCAGCTTATTCCCGGCGCCCAGCGGCAGCGTTTATTCTCCGCCCGGCGGGCGTGACATCACTCAGCGGCGCCCTCGCTTGTGCGGCTATTCTCCGGCGGCTGACAGTAGCGGTCCCGCTGGTCTCCGTCCGCGACGTGGGGTTTCAGGCGCGCCGCTGCTCAGTTCATCTGCTCTCTCGTCCCGGAACTCTCTTCTAGGCGCCAGTCCCGCCTACCTTCTCCCGCTCTTTTGGCCGCCAATCCCCTTCAGCCTGCAAATTCTTCCACCCTGGGTCCTAACGTCCTGCAGGTAATTGTCTGGACCACTTTAGCTGCAGTTGTGGTTAGGAAGGGCCAGAGGGACAGATACTGGGCATCACATTTTCTCCCTCTGGAAGATTGCGTGTTCTCACGCAGTAGGCAACATGCCAAAAGTCAATGCCACAGTCTTTCAAGATGCGAACAATAGTAAACAGGTGAATATAATCAAGTTGGGTACCAACACACATACACATTTCTGAACAACGTATTTACAGATCAAATAGTAGCTTATTCCCTGTACCTAGAGGGTGGGACGCCTTTTGTGCTACGTTCCGACCTCCTCATTTCTATACTGGGGGCTCTGTTCTCACCACGGGTGGTGACGGGATTGGGATGACTCTGACCCTCCGTGGGCTCATTAACCACGGGAGCGAGGGTGTCGTGAGACGCTGAGCTCGATGCGGGTGGACCGCACATAAAGAGTAATAGCTCCATGGGGTCGAGTAAGGGTATGCCGCCCGGGGACCCCCGCCCTTCTGCCGCAGGTGAGTTTGCTGTTCCTGGTGATACTTCGGAGGTGTAAGGTTTGAGTTGCTCTCTGGACACAACACTGACGGGCCTATCTTGACCTCGGCGGATCTCATAGGTGAACCGTTCTCCCTCTGGGACGCTGACGACGACATAGGGTACGTTTTCCCACATAGTGTCCAACTTTCTGGTGCGGTGGTTCCGTTTCCTCCAAACAAGGTCGCCCACATACAGAGGCGTAGGATGGATGGTTGCATTGTAATTCTTCTCTTGCTGATGTCGGACGGTACCCATCCGCATTTCCACCAGCTCTCTGGCCGCTTCAATTCTTTGCTGATGCTCATGGACCCAGTCGGTTTGTGGAGCTCCAGGTCTTGAGGCAGTTTACCTTGTCGACCGAACATAAGATAGTATGGTGTGAAACCGGTGGAGGAATGTTCCGCATTATTGTAGAGGTAGACGAGTTCGGGCAGCAAGGTCGGCCAACGGGCGCGGTCTCCAGCTGGTAGGCTTCTGAGCATCCCAATGAGGGTCTGGTTAGCTCTCTCGCACAAACCATTCCCCTGTGGGTGGTACGCTGTCGTTCTTGCTTTCTGGCAGCCATAATAGGAGCACAGTTCATAGAATAGCTGCGACTCAAAGGCAGGCCCTTTGTCAGTTAGTATGCACTCGGGGTACCCGTAGGGTCTGGCGAAGTGTTTCAGGAATAGTTCGGCTGTAGTCTTAGCAGTCAAGTCTTTCGCAGGGACCGCCACTAGGAGTTTGCTATAGTGGTCAGTCATGGTTAAGGCATAGTTGTGTCCACTGGTGCTGGGCTCTAGTTTCACGTGGTCGAGAGCGACAATTTGCAGCGGACAGTGACTCTTGATGGGGTGCAAATGGTCCTTCTGATGTGCATCTGGTCGTCTCTTCAGGTTGCAGGGGACACAGTCCCGACACCATCGTTCTACGTCATCATGCAGACCTATCCAGAAGTACCGGGTACGCAAGATGGCTTCCGTTTTTTGTGTACCGAAATGCCCTGACTTGTCGTGGTAGGCGGTGAGTAGGAAATTTGCCTGTTTCCTGGGAACAACTACTTGGTTCACTGTCTGGTGAGTACCGGGGTCAATACTGGCACGTACTAAGATGCCCTGTTTCAGGTGAAATTGTCTTTGATGTCGCAGTGGCTTTACCAATTCCGGATCTGCTTCGGCACGTTGTGCCCGGGTCAGTTGGTGGTTACTTCGGAGTAGGGCTGTGAGTTCCTTCAGCACTGGATTCTGTCGCTGGATCGCTTCCCAGTCTACAGCAGGGGCTTCGGCTAAATCCGATCGCTGTTGGTCCGTGACGGCTAATGGGTCTGAGGTGACCATCCATCTTTTCTTCGAGGCTTTGAGGACAGGGGCTTCTATTTCTTCCTCGACATCCCTTCCTTCCTCCGCCACATCGGTGGTGGGTAACTGGGACAGAGCATCGGCATTGCCGTTGGACTTCCCACTCCTGTAGGACAGTGTATTGGAAATTGGCGAGCCGTGATACCCATCGCTGTTCAAGGGCGCCGAGTCGGGCAGTGGACAAGTGTGCCAAGGGGTTGTTGTCTGTCATGATGATAAATGGCGTCGCAGCGAGATAGTGTTTGAATTTTTCTGTGACGGCCCAGACTAGGGCGAGCAGTTCCAATTTGAAAGCACTGTAATTTTCGCAATTCCGTTCTGTCTAGCGTAATCCTCTACTGGCATATGCGATTACTATCTCGTGCCCATTCTGCACCTGAGACAATACGGCTCCTAATCCACGATGGCTTGCGTCTGTGCAGACTTGGAACGGCTGCTCGTAATCGGGATAAGCCAATAGCAGGGCTTCCGTCAAGGAGGTCTTCAACTGGTGGAAGGCCCGTTGCTGTTCTTCGCCCCACTGCACTGGTGACGATCCCCTCCTTTCGCGGCCAGACTGACCTCTCAGCAGTTCATGCAACGGAACTGCCACTTTGGCAAAGTGTTCAACGAAACGTCTGTAGTAGCCCACGAACCCGAGATAGCTTCGGACATCTCTAACGGTCTTCGGCACTGGCCAGTCCCGAACAACTCGGACCTTCTTGGGGTCGGGCATCACGCCTTCCGCGCTGACGACATGGCCTAAGTACTGAAGCAGGTGGCATTTCGTGGGTTTAAGTTTCAGACCACATTTTGTCAGTTGTTGGAACACTTCTTCTAGATGTTGCAAGTGGTCCTCGTAACTCTTCGAGAAAATGATTACGTCATCGAGGTATAGCAAGACCATCTCGAAGTTGTGTTGTCCAAGACAGTGTTCCATGACGCGTTGGAATGTGGCAGGCGCGTTACAAAGCCCGAAAGGCATCCTTTCGAATTCGAACAGACCCATCGGTGTCGTGAAGGCTGTTTTTTCCATGTCTTCGGGGGCCATCTGAATCTGCCAGTATCCACTGGTGAGGTCAAGGGTCGAAAAGTATGCAGCAGTCTTCAGTGCCGTCAAGGACTCTTCGATCCGAGTGAGCGGGAAGGCGTCCTTATGATTAGCCACATTGAGCTTGCGGTAATCGACACAGAAGCGTAGGCTGCCGTCCTTCTTCTTAACGATCACTAACGGAGCTGCCCAGGGACTGTGACTTTCTTTGATAACTCCCGCGTCTTTAATTTCTGCTATAATTTTTCCTCCAGGTTGGTACAAGGCTGGGGGAAGGGGTCGGTGTCTCTCCTTAATAGAAGGGGTCGTCCCTGAAGGAATGTGGTGGTACACTTTGTCGGCTCTTCCGAAATCAGAAGGGTGTTGTCTAAAAGCTGCTGCATTCCGCTGCACCACTCGTAATACTCCCACTTTCTGTTCATTGGGGGTATCTGCGTCGCCGACCTGGATATTGGCCCACCATGAGGGTTCTTGACTCGTTGTCGACGCCCCCTCGGTCGCCGTCTCTTGGGCAGCTGTGGTCACACCATGGCCCACGATGTCTTGGAAGTCAACTGAGCTTATTTTCGCCACCAGGCAGCGCTTGTGCAGTCTAATAGCATAGGGATGCGGGTTCAAGATGCGTACTGGTACTCTTCCGTGTTCCACCTTTGCTAGCGTTCTTGCCACCGTGAAGGGTTGTTGACCCTCCGAGTCACAGGGTTCCACCAAGGCTACATAATCTCGTCATCCTGGACTGATCCTCGCCCTACACCAAATTACATGTTCGGAGTTTGGCCTCAAAAGGATGGACCAGTAGTCGGCGATTCTGGCCTTCCCCACCTCCCGTCGCTGGTTGGTGAATTTCTTCTCCTTCTCAAGCAGGTGCACCGTCTGCTGCAAGGCTCTCCGCTCCACTGGGGCTGCTATCTGCATCTCCTGCCGAAGGGCTTCCACTAGCTCATCAGGGCGGTTCTTCAAGATATTCATCCCCAGAATGACGGGAGGTAGGTGCATGTTAGGAGCCGTGGTGACAAGGTACCCTTGCCGGGGCAATGTCGCGTTTCCAATTTTTGTATCCGCTTCCCAGTAACCCTGATACGTTATGGGTTGTCCATTGCTGGCCAGCAGACGGAGCCAGGTGGTTGGTGGGGACACAATGGCGGCTTCGTCCCAGTGCTGAAAGAACTCGGTGATCCGGATGGTGGAGACTTGCGACCCAGTATCCAACAGAGCTGGAATTTCAATTCCATTGATACAGATCTTCAGGTGCGGGCACTCTCCGACGTATCTGGACCATTCTTGGGGCAGTGGACCACTTACTGGTTCCTCTCCCGAAGGTCGGTCCGTTGCCTCGGGAGTTCTTCGTTTAAAGCAGCCGCAGGGCAGTTCCTTTCGATATGGCCACTCTGTCGACACCCTCTGCATATCGGGCTCCCCTGAGAGTTGAACTGGTCGGTGGATCTTCGGCCAGATTCTCTTACCATATCCCAGCGAGGACGGCTCCACCCACCTCGTTCTTGACGCCATTCTCGGCGTCTATTCCTATCTGGGTCTGTTACGCACACCAGTGCTAATAGGAGTATACCGGTGTATGAACAGAGAGGGAAGCGAAGCAAACGAACTCACAGACAGTATAACATAACATACACAGGAGGTGATGGAATAACTAATAAACACAAAGTGAACGGAGAAGCCCAAAGGCTCAGGAATGGGGTGTCTCCCTAGTGTCAGGAATGCTCAGATGGAAGAGCGGACAATGAAGCGAGGTGTAGTGATTTAACATGTGGAGCACCTGAAATGATGTTGCTAAGAGCAACAGAAAAAACCCCAAAGGGTTACCAACGGGTGTGGGAATAAACTCCTTGGTCAGAGATAGAAATATAGACACAAGGAGAGTATCCACAATCCTAACCCCCACTTTCAGGGCACAGGTTCAGCTTACTGCCACTAAACTGACACCTGGACGCCCTGCACAGTGAGGGAGGATTAAGCAAGCAGGTCTGAGAGTACAGCCGCAAACCTGCTGGGTTCACAGAATAGCAAAAGAACCCCAGCAGGTCAAACAACTGACTCCAGTCTTACTGCTAGGTCCGGATTGGCAGAATGAAGTACCGAATCCCAAGGCCTATACGCAGTAAGCAACAAGTAAATACAAAGTCACACAGTACTAGCTAACTCTCTGGAACTGACTAACAAACAATGATTCAGCAGCATTTGCCTAGCCTGAGAGGATGGTTTATATAGCAGGTGCTGTCCACGCCCCACTCAGACTTCACAGACTGTGAGCACAAAACCAGCGCCAGATTCCCTGCCGTGCACAGAGCCTGTAACCACTACACAGTAAAAACCCGGACCGGAGTATCAGCTGCGCTCAGGTTACTTCGCTAACACTTGCCTCCCGGTTGCCATGGCGACGTGGCAGCACAGAGCAGGAGATCCTAACAGGGTCCCTGTCGAACTCATCCATCCTTCGGTTCATTCGGGAGAGATTCGCTGTCATCTCCGCCAGCTTTTGGTTGAGCGTTTCCATAGAATCTGGACTCGGTGGGGCTTGCGCTTGTTGGAGGACCGTTCCTACTTGGGTTGGTCCGTCGGATTTCCGGAGCGGTGTGGTTTCTCTGTAGCTGTCCTCTTCACTCCACTCCGAAGACGCGACATTATTACTCTGATTTTTCCCAAGGATCTGCAGCACCGTCTCTTTGAATTCGGAGAAGGAGCTCCATGGTTGCTGTCGGTTCTCCATACGCATTTATGATCGAATCGTCTCTCCTCTTGCCCCTTCCACAAACAGGTCTGTTAACGTTCTGTCTATCCCTTCGATCTCTCGTTCATCCAGAGCCCGTATAGTCTTTGCAACTTCTTGTAGGGCCAGCGCGAAGTCACGCAGTGATTCATCGGGTCTTTGTTTCCTCGCATAAAGGCGGCTCTTTAATTCCGCTATGGTCTGGCAGTCGAATATGGTCACCAGCTTCTTGAAGATGCATTCGACGGTCTTCTTTTCACTGTATTCCCATGCCTTCACTTCCCGTAGTGCCGAACTCGTCAATTGACCCATCACGATCTCTATTTTCTGTTCTTCGGTTAGTGAGTACAGGCGGAACATGGAGTACATCTTGTCTTTAAATTCTTTGAATGTACTCGAACCCGGCACTTGTTTTCCTGCAAACGTTGGTAACCATGGTGCTCCAAAATAGTATGGCATAGTCAACGGTGATGCCGCCATGGTGGTCGTGTTTCTTTGTCCGGGTGACGGTGGTAGCATCCTCCTGCCGGATGCTGATGTGGGAGTAGCGGGGACTTGTGAATCCGTCATCTTGTTCGTATCCTTTTCGCGGACGCCAAATGTAATAGGTGCTGAAGCGTACCTGAAGTCTCGCGTCTGTCCCGTTGCGGCTGGTCCGGTCGTCCAGTTCCTGCTGGTGCGAAGCCTGTTGGAATCTGCGGAGGACACCTGTATGGGACCTGGGCAGAAGGACGGAGATACCCCAGTACAGACAACACCCCCAAGTGTGTAAGGACCACTACAGTGGGATACGGTAACAAAGGTTTATTGTACCACTTACGTAACGTGAGCTACTAGTCAGTATATTTAGCACATTTCGGTAAAGCACATTACTAAATAATACAGGTAATTTGCATAATGAAACAGGTCATAACCACATAAGTACTTTCAAAATTTCAATACCTAAACTGGCCTTTAAGAAAAAAAGAAGGTTCGGGAATGTTCAAACAGTATAGTAGTAGGCCACTAGGCGACACTATAGACTCTTTAAAGGGAAGTCTCTGGCCCTACACAAAATCTGTAGAAGTCCACATATGGATTCGCACAGCGAAGCAACTGAAGGCAGGTATGCCTGCTCGCCGTCTGGTGGGGCTGATATGTCCGGCACACAATACACAGTTCTGACTGCTTTCCGGGGATCACTTCCCTTAACACAACTTGGCAAGGGGGAAGGGCGCATGACAACTGGGGTGCAGCGTAGTGGTACTGATCCTGTGGGTCAGTGCGTCTCTTTAAGGCGGTGGCTTAGGTAGCAACTTAGGCGTCGCCCGGGTTGAGATACAGTGTGGATTTAGAGTGCGGTCGGGACTAAGGCTCCCCTATCTGTGGAAGTGCGTAGTTAGTTGGGGTTAGAGTAGAGGGGGGAAGATGCCTCAGTTCCCCTACTAAGCGTCCCCTGGTGTAAGGAGTGTGTGGGGGGATACAGTGTGAGGAGTACCTGTCTCCAGCCTCTGCCTCCATGGAGCTCAATATGGCAATGGTGGGGGCTCCGGGCGGTTCTTCCTCCCGTCGGGGGCCGCAGCTCTGCTCGTGCGCTCCACAACGCGCACTCCCTCGTCTCTTCCCCGTTGTGACTCTCAGCTCCTTAGTGGTGGCCAGCGGCAGCTTATTCCCGGCACCCAGCGGCAGCGTTTCTTCTCCGCCCGGCGGCCGGGCGTGACGTCACTCAGCGGCGCCCTCGCTTGTGCAGCGATTCTCCGTCGGCTGACAGTAGCGGTCCCGCTGGTCTCCGTCCGCGACGGGGGGTTTCAGGTGCGCCGCTGCTCAGTTCGTCTGCTCTCTCGTCCCGGAACTCTCTTCTAGGCGCCAGTCCCGCCTACCTTCTCCCGCTCTTCGGGCCGCCAATCCCCTTCAGCCTGCAAATTCTTCCACCCTGGGTCCTAGCGTCCTGCAGGTAATTGTCTGGACCACTTTAGCTGCAGTTGTGGTTAGGAGGGGCCAGAGGGACAGATACTGGGCATCACAGATGTACTAACCTCTCTTGCTGCGGTATTAGGGTTATCTCTGTGCTCCCGGTGTTTACTCCTCGTTAGCTGTTTTCCTCCTGCTGCCCGGTGCTCCCCAATGTTCTCAGTAGTTTCAGCATCACACTAGCCATCACTGCGGTCCGCCTAATCACCACCGCGGCCACTGATCCCTCCACAGCGGTTGTTCAGCGCTGCGCTCCCCCTGTCAGTGAGTCGCGCATGCGCAGTAGTCTCTACTTCCTACTACTGTGACTACTGCGCATGCGTGACTCACTGACAGGGGGAGCGCAGCACTGAACAAACGCTGTGGAGGGATCAGTGGCCGCCGTGGTAATTAGGCAGACCTCAGTGACGACCAGTGTGACGCGGAAACTACAGGGAGCATTGGGGAGCACCGGGCAGCAGGAGGAAAACAGCTAACGAGGAGTAAACACCGGCAGCGCAGAGATAACCCTAATACCGCAGCGGGAGAGGTTAGTACATCCTGCCCTAAATCTCCTTTACGTATTACAGTTCCCAGCATGCTGTGGTCATCATGGTTTTGCTGAAGCTTGTGGTTCTACATGCAACTAGATTGGCCAGCCAGTCTGTAAGTGTGCGAGAAGGGCCTTCCTACTTCTGTGTCTGTCTGTTATTATTACCGGGTTTGCTCTATCACTGATTCCAATTGTAAAGCTCAATGGAACATGCTGCGCTATATAAGAAACTGTTAATAAATAAATTTAAAGGAAGTCTGCAGCCAGGGCTGCCAAGAGAAATCCTGGGCCCCGGTACAACAACTCCCTGGGCCCCCTCCACCCCCCCCCCTGGAGGGGGTGTGACCACAGCATGCAGGGGGGGTGGCATGGCCACACCTCTTTGGGGAGGTGTCTAGCACATGTGAAGCACCCACTCAGAGGAGCATGGCATGCCTCCCTGCCCGTGCAGTAGAGAGCCTGACTGTGTCCAGGTACTTTTTAGGGGGCATGGCCTAATCAAAGGAGGTGTGGGCCTGGGCCCCCACTGGGCCCCTCCATCAGACCTGGGCCCAGGTACTTTGTACCCTCTCTGAGCGCCACTGCCTGTAGTGCCGCCATCAATATCTGACGCAGTCTAGTTCTGATAGAGGGATACCTTACCTCTCTGTTGGAGGGGGGCTTATTATTATTATTATTATTATTATTTTATTTTTACTGGTAGAGCAAGATCTGTGCTGTTGATCAACATCATCAATATCATCATCATCATCATCATCAGCAGCAGCAGCAGCAGAAGCAGCAACAGCACGGATCTTGCATCAGGGGAAGCCAGCCACAATAGATGTGCCTCCTATGATAAATATCAGTGGCTTTTTCACCTCTACACCAGAGATGTGTGGTTCAATTCTCCATAAATCCGAATCCACCCAAACTTTGTGGTTCTGAACCAAAACCCAATCTGGATCCCCTGAGGAGATCCGATCCAAACTGAGTCCCGCATCAAATCTTTTTGTGGTAAGGAATTTCTGGTTTTGGATTGCAAAAATTACATGGATTTCTATTGAATTTTATCAATGATTATCGATTTTTTCTTTATAAATTTTAAATCAAACTAAAATCCAAATCTGAACCAAAACACTGAAGGGTGGTTTTACCAAAACCAAAACAGGACGCTGAATTAGAACCAAAACCAAAAGGCAGGGGGATGCGCACATCTCTAGTCTGCACAGATGGCATTTCCTCTCCCCTGTTCCATCTCTCTATAGGGGGTATTTATCAAAGCATGGAGAGATAAAGTACCAGCCAATCAGCTCCTTAATGCCATGGTACAGGCTGTGATTGAAAAATGACAGTTAGGAGCTGGCTTTATCTGTCTCCACTTTATCTCTCTTTGATAAATACCCCCCATAAGCACAGAGAAATACAGCTCAGTCTGCATACACAGTATGAATAAAGAGTTTGTAGGGAAATAACCCCACACAATCCATTTACCTCCAACTCTACATGATCCCCAATATGATCCAGGTAATATTATACTGTACATATGCGAAGTCTGCTCTGTTACCACGTCCTGAATAAGGGACCTCTCCAGTCTCCACCCTAGGCTAATGATCACCTAGCACCCCAAGCCTTCCCATATTCTTTACCTAACCAGGGCCCTATCTGTGTAGTGTTTGTATTTTCTCTCTAAGTTTGCATGGAGTTTATCTAATTTGGATTCCCCCACACTCTAAAACAGATTGGTGGGTTATCTGGCTGCTGTGGACTTAAAAAGACCATAGTGTATGTCCATGTCTTTGGGTGTTAGGAAAATTAGATTGTCAGCTCCGATGGGTCAGGGACTGAAGTGGATGAGAAGTAATCTATGTTTAAATTCTACTCTGGACAATTCTTATTAACTTCTATTTTTATTTACTACCCTTTTCTTAACAAAATAGACCTTCATTTTACTTTGTTTTCTAAACTTTTTGCTATACTGATGTGGCTGCCTAATATGCAGAAATGGGGTGTAAGTAATAATGTTGACATGAGAATGTGACTGTCAACATGGACTGTACTATATGTTAAAAATCATCATGTCGACACTGATGAATTGTCAACATAATTAGAATGTCAACACAGTGTCCCTGGTGGTCTACTGGTGTTACCTGCTATGAAAGTCTGGCAGCTCCAGTGGTGTCTTCTGATTTGACGGTGACATCCTGATGACTCATGTCAGATTCCAGCTGTGAGTATTGCTAATCTTAATCCCAAACCCCCTCTTCACTCAGCTAGTGCCTAATCCTAATCTACCCTACACAGCCTAGCCCTCTGGTCCATACAAAATGTCAATACTTTACACTTTGACATTTCAGATATCGACACAGCAAACATATCGACATTCTACACGCCAGTATGATCAATGTTCTGCGGCGAGAGGGGTTGTCTCTCACCTGAATTACCAACATTCCTGTTAGATCAGCTCCCTCCAAGGGACGCTAAAGTAAAACCTATGCAGTCTGCCCTAGCGGTGGAGGTTTGGAATTCTGGGTTTTCCAAGCTGCACAGATCCAGAAGAAGCTCATCACTGAGACTCAGGAAGGTTTAAAACTCTCAAACGCCCAGTGTTCTGTGCACTGATGCTGAATAGCAGCCAGTAAGTAGGCCGGTGTCTCCCTAGTGCCAGGACTTTAGATATTGGCTGTGCCAGAGTAGTATAGCAGACTGTAGCTGCATTCCAGCTGGGACATTTACTGTACTTTGACCTCATTGTTTATTTTATGTGCCTGTTTTCCAGGCTTGTATCTGTGTTTGAAGGATAAAGTGATGCCATTAATGATACTGCTTCACCGTGAACCTGCCTATCGTGAGTCCTCATTCCTACAATCCTGTTACAGTTGACATTTAAACAATATTGACACAATAACTGTTGACATTGTTATGTCAACTATGTAAATTTCAACATTTTGACTACATCCCACAGAAATGTGTCCTACACAGAACCGTATTATTCTAGCCATAAGGTTATAATTGGTATAAAAATTTATTTTATTCATTAAAACTAGAAAATGGCAGTGGTTTCCCAAACCTCAGTCCTTGTGGTACCGTAACAGTTCAGGTTTGAAATATATCAATTTATTTATTTATTTACAGTTTCTTATATAGCGCAGCATATTCCGTTGCGCTTTACAATTAGAACAACAGTTATAGAACAAAACAGGGCAAAGACAAACATAGAGGTAGGAAGGCCCTGCACCCAAGCTTACAATCTATAGAACAGTCTATATCTATATCTATATCAATGAGCACGAATGGGTAAATCAAATGGACTGAGGACCATATAGGTCACCTCTGCCCAAGCATGGTTATCCTTAAAACCTGGACTGTTAGGGTGCCTTGAGGACTGAGTTTGGAAACCTCTGGAATATGGAATAAATCAATGAGTTGGGAGCTAACAAGTTACACCCCACCTACTGTACACTGTACTCTCATAGGGGTGTAGTATGCTATGCCGGCGGTCAGGCTCCCGGTGGCCAGCATACCGGCGCCGGAATCCCAACCGCCGGCATACGGACAGCTGGGTGAGCGCAAATGAGCACCTTGCAGGCTCGCTATGCGCGCCATGCTATCTATTCTCCCTCCGGGGGGGGGGGCGTGGATCCCCAAGAGGGAGAAAAGCTGTCGGTATGCCGGCGGTCGGTATGCTGGCGCCGGTATGCTGGTCGTCGAAAGCCCAGCTGCCGGCAAACCGAAGACCACCCCTCTCATGGAAACCCACACAGTACTGCTATACTGACCTCTCTGCTGCTGCTGCTTCCTCGCAGATGACCAGGTGTCTGCAGACTACCCTGTACTGACTGCATTGGGATGCCATTTAATTAGGAGCATGGAGTTGGGCTCTCGTTCACAATTGTTCTGGAATTGGATTAGATAGGGAATGGATTGCACTGGGTTTGGTAGGGATTGGGTTGCACTGGGTTTGGTAGGGAATGGGTTGCACTGGATTGGGTAGACAGTGGGTTATGTGAGATTGGGTAGGGAGCAGGACTCAAACGCTGCAGAGTATAGGTTTTTGGTGCAGAAATAAACACTTGCTGATGGTGTCAGGTGCTCTCAAAGTCTGTGTGCCCTAAGCTGCAGCCTGAACGGACTAATGGTTGATCAGGTGCTGACTATATCCAGGGGTGTATCAGGAACTTAAAGTGGCCCTGGAAAATAAATTCTGAAAATAACATCATGTCGGCAGGACCAACACAAATGTAGACGGGTTTAGCAAACCTTTAGCTCTAGCCACAATACAATAAACAGAGCATCCCCGTGACCGCCAAGCAATACAAACAGCTTCTCAGTAACATACAGTAAATCCATACAGTAAAACTGGCATCCCAGTCACATTTATTTGAAATGGAAAGCATGCCAGTGACCGCCATACAGAATACGCGACATCGCAGTGAACGCCATACAGTACACACAGCATTCCAGTCACCGCCATGAAGTACATTCCTCCAGAGGATATCCCATTTCCAGCTGGTATACATGTGGAAAAATGCAGTTACAGCTTGAAATATGTGCAAGCAAATTCTAAAAATATGTCTTAGCAAATTTGTTTTTCATGTTTAGCTAACAGGTTTCTCTCATATATATATATATATATATATATATATATATGTCTAGAGAAGATAGAACAATGGGGGGCGCCAATAGTGCATTAAAAGATGACAATTTATTGACACATCATAAAACACAGGTCTAAAAATGTAAGCGTACCAAAGATGGCGGTATAATCACCGCTGATACATTCGTTTTAAAATAAGATACAAGATGGATTCACCACTGCATGTTGCCTTGTTCAGCGTCCATCCATAAGCCACGCCACGTATATATATACGTACATTGACAGATAAGCACAATATACTTAATTTTCAGCTGTGTCCACGTACAAAAAGCCTCCCTGCATGTTAAGCAGTTCTTTTAGTCATGCCATGGCATGGCTTGGTAGCGCCGAGCATCTTTTCATGCTACTTTTTCCATTAAAATCTGTCTTATTAACGTCTGTATCTGCATATGATATCCTGGAAAACACTGTAACATTTCATTTCGCATGCAGATACAGCCGCAGTCGCACATAGAATATAGGCATGCCACATATCATTTTAATCAGCAGAGTCTATGTAATAGCTACTGTATGTGAATAAGATGCATTTTGGGGAAAAAAAGATACCTGACACTAAGGGAGTTACACAGGACCTATCAGCGAGCTCTCACGCCAGGCTGTGTGGTGTATTGAGACAAGATGTATGAGGACACATCTGTAATAACTTTTGCCAAATTTACCAATAAGAACCCTTTGGCCTAGGGCTGATACTCTAGGGTGCCATGATTCATGAAAGTTTGGGAACTACTGTATTATATGAAATTCTGTATGACAGAAAAGCATACCGTAGATCGCTGATGAGATTTGGAGAAGATTTGATTTGTGTGTTTACTACTCAGGATTATTTGTGTAATATCTGTACATTTTCTAATTTGAAGACAAAGAAACATAATGAAAGTGTTGAACGGCAGCTCCAGTCTGGTTCTCCTGGGACTTGTACAGATGGAAGAATTCAAACACTTGTATTGCGCCCTTTCAACCATTATATATTTATGTACTGTGCTGTTGAGTATTCTTATTGTATTTGTGGTTATGACGGAGCAAAGTCTACAAGAGCCCATGTACATTCTCATATGTAAGCTAGTCCTCAATGGAATTTTTGGGAGTTCTACCATATTCCCGAAGCTGATAGTTGACTTGATCACCTCATCTAAGACCATCTCTCATAGCAACTGTGTTACTCAGATTCTGTGCTGTACACTTTGCTTTTTTGGAAATGAGCACGTTTACCCTCATGGCGTATGACCGGTATCTGGCCGTCTGTCACCCTTTGCACTATGTCACCTTGATGACCAACAAGAAGGTCATGAAGCTCATCATTGGATCTTGTGTAACAGCCTTCACTACTGTCCTCATAGGCAGCCTGCTGACTTGGACTCTTCCTCTTTGTGAGAATAAAATAAACAACATTTTCTGTGACAATATGTCTCTTGTTATCCTGTCCTGCTTGGATTCTTCTCTCAGTAACTTCTATGCAGGTTTTCTGACATCCATCTACATAATTGTCACCATCTCCGTCACTGTGTTTTCCTACCTGCGGATCTTTGTCGTCTGCCTGAAGGTCTCCAAAGAGTCCCGTCAGAAAGCCGCCCACACCTTGGTGACCCATTTACTCAACTTTTCTGTCTTTTTAATCGGAGTTTTCTTTATTTTAATCAGGTACAGGCTGGGCAGTATTAACCTCCCCATTATGGTCCATGTTCTGCTCTCTGTCACTCCTGTACTTTTCCCACCGCTCCGTAACCCCCTGATATATGGGGTCCGGACACACACCTTAAAAAAAAAATTAATCATTTGCAGAAAATAAAATTGATTAAACTGCGGCTGGGCTGCTCACCTAGATCTACCATTGACAATCGAAGCAAAGTTCTAGAGTCTGCATAGTCCAAGGAACTGGTTTTGAGCTGCACTTAAGTCGCAAAGCAAATAGATCCTGCGGATTTCAACATATTACGCTTACGCTACAGCTTTTTGCCATGCCAAGGTCTTTTGTGCTTCATGTACAGACTCAGTCGTACACAGATATACAAGTGTTGCATATCAAATTAATCAGCACTTCTTGTTTTGATTAAAACACATTTATGGCAAAAAAAAGACACCTGACTTTAACAGAGTTGCACGGTACTGTTGCTTGCTTGCAAGAACAGCTGTTTGTGATTGCCCCGTGGGTGTGACAGTGGGAAGTCCCGGAACAACAGGACTGTCCTGTGTGAAGCAGGTCAGTTGGAAGGTATGCTGATCTGATCCAGGTAATATTATATACAGAGGAGATGGGGCATCTGTACTGTGCCCCTACAGCAACTAGAGTCGCCAACTCCAACATCAGTCTGTGCCATTGTATTAAGAGATGTGTGCCAACCCCTGTATTTTGACTATTGATCTGTAATTTTTTTCCTAAATGATAAAAAGAGCGTTATTTGGGCCTGTTTTTGTTCCTGCAATTATTAACCTCAATATTATTAATTTCCAGTCACTTCCTGTCAATTTTGACCACCTCACAGTTCACAATATTGTTGACCAATATTGGTAAAATGCTGGCTGGCTAAACTAAGCAACAGAACAGCGGCACGAACACACGGCAGTTTAAAAAGACGATAGCACGCCTATGAAACATTGCCAGACAGCAGTGACAGCTTAATAAACTATAGAAACCAGGGGGTTAATATAATAGGGCGCGACAAGCCAGGGGTGCAGGAATCTCTGCGAGAATGTCCTGATTTTTACATCTGAAAGTATTTACAAGGCAAAACCACCTCTGACTTCTCACACCCTTTTACAACGAAATCCAAGGTCTGAGGGCAACACAGGGATATGGAGGTAGAGTATGTATGTAGTGGAAAACAGGTAAAGGATTGATTGATTGATTGATTGATTGATTGAATGACTGATTAATTTCAATGATTAAGAAAATATAAGATTATTGATTGAGGGCCTAATTCAGCATGGATCGCTATTCAGAGAAATCACAAATTGAGTGATTATCGAGTGACTGCACAAGCGTAGTGTTCACATTGCGCACGCATGAGGGGTAATAGCAAAAGAAATTGCATACAGATCGTAATCGCAATGCAGCCGCTGTTTGACTGATAGGAAGCCGGCGTTTATGGGAAGGCTCTCTGACGTCAGCGCAGACCACTTCCAGGCCGTCTCTGACCTACTCACATTTGTTCAGATGGCAAAAACTCTTCGATGTTCCAGGTATTGCGTATGCATCTGTGAGTGGATAGCGATCGGCAATTTTGCACGAGGCATTTTTTCTTCCTGTCGCAATGACGCCTTTCTACTCGCAGACAACGGCAATTTCTCTGAATAGCCATCCATGCTGAATTAAGCCCTGATTCCGATGAATTAATTTAAATGATTTGGAGTTTGCAGCTGTGCTTCAACTATTGATTTTCTTGGCTTCTCTTACTATTGTTATAGCAGGAACGAATACACAATGAAGTCTCCGTGAAGATTTATTATGTACAGAGCAAGCAAAACCAGTATTGCAAGCTGACATTATGCAAGTCATACAGTCTTATTATTTACGAGATCTGTGTAAAGCATATGCAGGTTACCCTTCATTAACATAGTTGCAAACTCATGATTATTATAAGTATTATAAAATAAATGTAATTTTCTCACTTCCCTATTTCAAATGAAAGCTAACCACTAACGGTCAGATGCTTAGGATTTATTTTATTTTAAAATACATTTATACACTGGAAGCAAGAACAAAAATCTCTGCAGACCTGAATATTTTGCAATTAAAGCTACACTACCATTTGATTATTTTCCTGAACAAGTCGGACCCGGCTTTTGAACCTGAGACCCTTTCACATTACAGTTTCAACACAGGTTATTCCCGGGTTGGTGCCTTTCACACTGAACCCGGATCACCATGTTCAACACTGTGATGTGATGAAAAATGGACTTTTCTGGCTCACATTGATGAGGGATCCCAGAAAATAAAAGGAGGGGCCGGGGACTGCTCTGAGCAGATACATACACAGCCAATCAGCACCTTTCTCTTTGAATATCCCTGGTCAGAGGCTGCCTTTGAATGGAAGTGTTGATCTTGTCCATATGTGCAGTAAATGTCCCACAAAGGTGCTTGAAATGTCTCTGGTCCGATTTGGAGGGGGGTGGAGTAGCAATAAGTTGATCCAGGTGAAGCAGCAAGTCACACCAACGCGAAGAAGCAGCGAAACGCGTTGGTATGACTTCCATTCAAAGGCACCGTGTGACTGGTGAGGACTGTTCAGAACCCTGGCTGAGGTTCTGCCATTAATCTCTCGATTTACCTCCAACGGTGAATGTGTATACTAACTGTCCAGATAAGACTGTGCCCATTAGTCCTTGCATTGCTTGGTGCACTTTTCTCAACGAGGAGGAGAGTGTGTAGAAATTGCCATTGGTGATCCTGGCAGCTATTCATTGAATTTTTATATATATATATATATATATATATATATGGGCAGTGGGGGTATGGCGCCACAGGTGTATGTGAGCAGATAAATTAATACAGTAAAATACTTTAGTGAGAGACACTCCTTTGTAGATATAAGGTGTCAGCTAGCCCCTAAATAGTCGGCAGGGATAAGCTGCCTTCATAGTTTAAAATTTGGAAAAGGGGAGAATAGGGGTATCTGCGACTTGCAGTGTCTAATATATTAATATAAAAATGAAGAATATTGCAGGATACGGTTTATAAAAAATTGCAAAAATATTTATTTATACAATGTAAAACATGATATGGGATAAAAAGTATATGGAGAGTAAAAGCCTAAAAAATTACAAAGTACATAAAAATGACTAAATGACTATGTATAATTTAGCTAGAACCCAGGATAAAAAGTAATAAAAAACCTAAAAATATATGTTTTAAAGATAAGAGAGTAGTGCTTATCTGTAAAAATGGAGAGTCAGTAGAGGTACACCCAACGCGTTTCGTCCTTCAGACTTCATCAAGGGGTAAGGGACTAGTGTGCAAACACTCTTATTTATAGCAGCTATGATTAAGGATAAGTGGCTGTGACATCACTTCCTGTTAGTATTCACATACAATGTTTTCCCACAAAGTTTCATATCACTGTGTATGGGGGATTGGGCTAATGCTAATAAGCCCAAATATAGTATTAGCTAACCAAAACGAGATCAGTATATAGAGAAAAAACATTCACAAACATATTTCATCAATTCCGGACGCTTTCGCGTCATTTCCGCCCCACTTCCTGTGTCCGTAAACTCTTAGTGCGCATGCGCTGCACACGCGACTTCCGGAAAGTGTCTTTGTATCGTCGGTGCTTCGCCCTTCTTCCGGTTGGGCGTATGAGTCCGTCTGCCCTTCATCCGGATGGGCGGGTACTTCACATGTTCTATAGAGATCGTGGGTTGGAATAGAGGTGCGGCGGCCATCTTTGGAGAGGTTTTTAGATATGGTTTCAATATGCACGGCGGCCATCTTTAAGGAGCCCATAGAACGCGGACATATCCTTATATTAAGGAGCAGGAGCAGCTCAAACAAATGAAAGCAAATGTCAATGTTAGTTTATTATTATTGTAGTGAACGTATTTAGGAGTTATATTATTTTAGAGAGACTGATATAGATACATTTAGATTGGGTATGTAAAGTACATAGTATTCCCAAACTTTTTATCTACGTAAACGGATTATATTGCAGAATTTACATAAATAAAGGAATCCATATATTAATTAGGTGTGCACAGAGGATATTATGCAACCCTTGTGAATAATAATAGGAATTTAGATAATATATAGGTGGATAATGGAAAAAATACACTTATAATATTAGATTATGAGTGGTGACACTTAATTAATAGTGCATAATTGTAAGATCTATAGAGAAAGAGCAATAGGATTTAAGTAGTAAATAGTTCAAGATGGACAGGAAAGCAAAGAATTTTGTGGATATGGTGAAAAAGTAAATATGTATATAGGTGCAGCTAGACCATGCACATAATTAACAGAATTGGAATATTAAATATATGTGCCTTTTTAGGATAGTTTAATACATGTCAATATTCCCTACTATATAACCGTTACAAGTCTACTGGTTTACCCATATACAGTACCCAATCTTCTCAAGTGGTTCCCCACTTGGTACTGATTGGGCCCAACACTGCTTAGCTTCCAAGATCGGGCGAGATTGGGCGTGTGCCAGTGCGGTGTGACTGTATTCATTGGCGAAATGACTTATTCACACAGTAACAGGTTTTTATTAGGAATAATTGACATTCTACAATTATTAAGGTGCCAAGTGCCAAAAAAGGAATAAATATACAAATCCATACATGATTGATGCTTTTGTCAGAGAAAAGGAGCAATTTCATATCCCTCATTGAAGCCCAGGGGGTGTATAGTTTTAAGTTGAAAAATCCAAAACATTTCTCTTTGGGAGAGCTTCTTGGCCAGGTCTCCTCCCCTGTCACCGCTGGTTACATGTTCAATGGCTTTGAAGGACATCTCTTCTGGATTGGAGTTATGTTCCAGTTTAAAATGTCTATAGAGCAGATGAGTCTCCAATTTATTTCTGATACTTCTAACATGTTCTTGTATCCTGATTTTAAGAGCTCTTTTTGTCTTGCCCACGTATTTCTTGTGGCAGGTACATTCAATTAGGTAAATGACTGATGTGATGTTGCAGTTCATAAATTTCTTAATTTTGAACTCCTGGGTGCCGTCCGTAGTACTAAAGGTTTTTCTGTTGGGATTGAGGTACTTGCAAATGTTGCAATGTCCACATTTATACGATCCAGTACATTTGGGTAGATGATGCTTGTTACCTTCAGATGGCAGTTCTCGTAGCATACTAGGTGCAAGGATTTCTTTAAGGTTTCTTGGTTTCCGAAACACGAGTTCTGGTTGGGTTGGGAGAATTCCTTTAAGGACTGGGTCCATAAGCAGTATGGGCCAATGGTTTCTTAATGATGTCCTGATGGTCTGTTCATGGTTATTGTAGGTTGTTATAAAAGAAACCGCCTCTTTTTTCTCTGTTTTATCCTTGTATATCAGCAGGTTATCCCTCTCAAGGTTTCTTGTCTTACTAACCGCTTTGTCCAGGATCGCTTTGGGGTAACTCTTCTCCTCGAACCTTTTTCTGTATATTCCCAGTTGTTCCTCGCAATCTTTAATTTGATTACAATTTCTCTTGATTCGGTGAAATTGGGAGTACGGTATATTGTCTTTCCATTTTTTTGAGTGATTGCTCTTATAATGTAAATAACTGTTTTTATCTACTGATTTAATATAATTTTTAGTGGAAACCGTACCTTGTTCACCCGTCAGAATCAAGTCCAAGAACTCAATAGAGGTTTTACTCAGATTACAAGTAAATGAAAGATTAAAATCGTTGGTTTGTAAAAGTTTAAAAAAGTCCATGAATAATTCTGTACTCCCATCCCATATGATCAGGATATCATCAATGTACCTCCTGTACATGATGATTGATTCCTTAAAGTGCTGTGTGGCGTAAACATGTTTCTCCTCCCACTGTCCCATGAACAAATTCGCGAAGCTTGGTGCAAAAATAGTACCCATGGCGGTCCCGCATTGTTGTAAGTAAAATTTATCTAAAAATTTAAAATAATTATGGGTTAGGATAAATTCCATCAGGTCGCAAATGAATTTCTTATGGTGATCTGTGAGGGAGTCATCTTTGTTTAGGTACTCTCTGCTTGCATCAATTCCTTTCTTGTGTTCTATACAAGTGTACAGTGATTGTACGTCGATGGTCACCCATAGATACGATTCCTTCCATTCCACGTTTTTCATTTCATTCAGTACCATGGTAGTGTCTTTAAGAAAGGATGGAAGTTTTTTAACATATGGATTCAGAAATATGTCCACATATTTGGATAGGCTGGACGTGAGAGAGTCTATCCCTGCGACTATCGGTCTTCCTGGTGGATTGGACAGGTCCTTGTGGATCTTTGGTAAAAAATAAAAGATGGGGGTCGTGGGGTTGGATGCCATTAAAAAAGAGAATTCATCTTTAGTGATAATCTCATTCCTCAGGCCATGTAGTAGTAGTGATCTCAGTTCTTCCACATATGAATCTTTGGGATCGTCTGGCAGTACTCTATAGGAGTGGGAATCTCCTAGGAGTCTTTGTGCTTCCTTGACATATTTATCACGATCCAGGATCACCAACCCCCCCCCCTTTGTCAGCCGGTTTGATAACAATCTGTTTATTTTTCTGAAGTTTCTTCAAGGCTTCTATTTCTCTATTATGCAAATTTTTATTTGTCACTGGTATAAGTTCCGTTTCGCAGAGATCTTTCTTTACTAAATCATAGAAAATGCTCAAGTTGCTCCCTTTGGATTCTACTGGGTAATATTTACTTTTCGGTTTGAGTCCAGACTTCGATCTGTCTTCATAGTTTGATATAATGGCATTATCTTTCCTCATGAAATGTCTTTTAAGCGTGAGTTTCCGTACAAACTTATTAAGATCTATGAATGTATCAAACTTGTTCAGCCCTTCAGAAGGTGCGAATGAAAGTCCTTTGCTAAGGAGGGTTCGTTCTGGGTCAGTCAGGGTATGAGAGGATAGGTTGAAGATTCCTTTATCTGTTATATTTATAGGTTTCTCTTCTTTGGTTCTTTCCCTCCTGCCGCCCCGTTTTCCTCTACTTCTATAAATCTTCTTTTTAGTGGAGAAGCGTGTTTGACATCCTCGCAAATTGTGCTCCTTGGAGGATTCTTTGGTCTTGCTCCTTGTCTTACAGATAAAAAATCCTGTTCATTGCTTGATTTAAGTCGATTTAATGCAGTGAATCTATTAGAAGTTCTTACATATGATGTTGATGGTGATTCGTCTCTCCATACTGGTCTCGTCTTAATTGGCAGGGTTTTCCATTGATATCTTTGGTCCGTTTTCTTGGGTTTGTCAAAAGTTTTAAATCTACTCCAATTCTTAGTGTTTCCTTGTTCGTAGTCCTTTTTGTCTCTGAGAAATTTTTTCTCTTTTCCTCGTATGACCTCCTCTTCAATGCGTTCCAGTTTCTTGTTGAGAACGGTTTCATTGACACGGTAATCTTCTTTATTTTTGAAGGGTTCTAGCTCTGCTTCTTTGTCTTTAATCTCTTTATCAAGTGCCACTGCACTTCTTTTTCTTTCATTGATTAAAAGTTTCATTAAATTAACAGAGCATGTATGTAGGATAGAATCCCATTCCTCAATGAATTCAGGTTCAGTATTTCCAAGGGTAGGTTGTTTTAATATTCTCAGTCCTCTTGGTACCCTGTCCACTTCGATGTAGTGCTCCAATCCTTTGATATCCCACCATGTCTTTATTTCTCTTGCTAGTAACCGTTCCATTCCCCAGAATAAATCATCTAGGTCGCCGGATGGGGGTGTTGTATTATTCATGGTTTCTTCATTAAAAATCTTTTGGCACCAGTCATTCCGTTTGTCGGTGCGTTCATTAATCCTGAACATGTTGTAGATCTACACGCAAACACCAGGCTGCCTTACAAGTCTTATCAGTTGATTTGGGCAGTGGGGGTATGGCGCCACAGGTGTATGTGAGCAGATAAATTAATACAGTAAAATACTTTATGATATATATATATATTGTATTAAACATTTTTAATCATTTTTATATGTTATTACTCCTCCACAATTTTAGGCATACTTAGCGCTGCTATTTGTCTGTTAATTGTATTGTGGTTAGTAGGTTTAAACTAATATCTACATTAAGCAGCTGCATTAGAACAACATACCCAGTTGCGCCGATTCCCTCTTAGGTCTTGTTTTTCGTCTGCCCTGCTACCTGCCTAGTCTCAAAGTCCGAGTCAGTATGAACTCCTCTGCTTCTCCTCCTGCTCTGCAGCTGCATGTACAGCGGCCAGTGGTATAGCGGGCAGAAGGAGGGGGTGAGCAGGTGGCGGTGCGCCCTCTAACTTTTCCGGTGCCTGGAGCTTGCGCTCCACCGGAGCCACCCTCGCTACACCCGTGTCCTCCTCTTACATTCTTTCCCCTTTCAGTGTTCCCCTCTCACAGCACTCGCTCCCCATTCAGTGTCCTCCTCTCACACTCTCTCCCCTTTCAGTGTTCACCTCTCACAGCACTCGCTCCCCATTCAGTGTCCACCTCTTACAGCACTCGTTCTCCCTTCAGTGTCCACCTCTCACAGCACTCGCTCCCCATTCAGTGTCCACCTGTTACAGCACTCGCTCCCCATTCAGCGTCCACCTGTTACAGCACTCGTTCTCCCTTCAGTGTCCACCTGTTACAGCACTCGTTCTCCCTCCAGTGTCCACCTCTTACATCACTCTCCCCCATCAGTATCCACCTCTCACAGCACTCGCTCCCCATTCAGTGTCCACCTCTTACAGCACTCTCCCCCATCAGTGTCCACCTCTCACAGCACTCGCTCCCCTTTAGTGCCCACCTCTCACACTCTCTCCCCCTTCAATGTCAACCTCTCACAGCACTCGCTCCCTCTTCAGTGTCCACCTCTTACAGCACTATCCCCATCAGTGTCCACCTCTTACAGCACTCTCCCCCATCAGTGTCCACCTTTCACAGCACTCGCTCCCCTTTAGTGTCCACCTCTCACACTCTCTCCCCCTTCAATGTCAACCTCTCACAGCACTCGCTCCCTCTTCGGTGTCCACCTCTTACAGCACTCTCCCCCGTCAGTGTCCACTTCTTACAGCACTCTCCCCATCAGTGTCTACCTCTTACAGCACTCTCCCCATCAGTGTTCACCTCTCACACCACTCGCTTCCCCTTCAGTGTACACCTCTTACAGCACTCGTTCTCCCTTCAGTGTCCACCTCTCACAGCACTCGCTCCCCATTCAGTGTCCACCTCTTACATCACTCTCCCCATCAGTGTCCACCTCTTACATCACTCTCCCCATCAGTGTCCACCTCTTACATCACTCTCCCTTCAGTGTCCACCTCTCACAGCACTCGTTCTCCCTTCAGTGTCCACCTCTCACAGCACTCGCTCCCCATTCAGTGTCCACCTCTTACATCACTCTCCCCATCAGTGTCCACCTCTTACATCACTCTCCCTTCAGTGTCCACCTCTCACAGCACTCGCTCCCCTTTAGTGTCCACCTCTCACACTCTCTCCCCCTTCAATGTCAACCTTTCACAGCACTCGCTCCCCTTTAGTGTCCACCTCTCACACTCTCTCCCCCTTCAATGTCAACCTCTCACAGCACTCGCTCCCTCTTCGGTGTCCACCTCTTACAGCACTCTCCCCATCAGTGTCCACCTCTTACAGCACTCTCCCCCATCAGTGTCCACCTCTCACAGCACTCGATCTCTCTTCAGTGTCCACCTCTTACAGCACTCTCCCCCATCAGTGTCCACCTCTCACAGCACTTGCTCTCTCTTCAGTGTTCACTAGAGATGTGCACCGGAAATTTTTCGGGTTTTGTGTTTTGGTTTTGGGTTCGGTTCCGTGGCCGTGTTTTGGGTTCGAACGCGTTTTGGCAAAACCTCACCGAATTTTTTTTGTCGGATTCGGGTGTGTTTTGTATTCGGGTGTTTTTAAAAAAAAAAACTAAAAAACAGCTTAAATCATAGAATTTGGGGGTCATTTTGATCCCAAAGTATTATTAACCTCAATAACTATAATTTCCACTCATTTTCAGTCTATTCTGAACACCTCACACCTCACAATATTATTTTTAGCCCTAAAATTTGCACCGAGGTCGCTGGATGACTAAGCTCAGCGACCCAAGTGGCCGACACAAACACCTGGCCCATCTAGGAGTGGCACTGCAGTGTCACGCAGGATGGCCCTTCCAAAAAACACTCCCCAAACAGCACATGACGCAAAGAAAAAAAGAGGCGCAATGAGGTAGCTGTGTGAGTAAGCTAAGCGACCCTAGTGGCCGACACAAACACCTGGCCCATCTAGGAGTGGCACTGCAGTGTCACGCAGGATGGCCCTTCCAAAAAACACTCCCCAAACAGCACATGACGCAAAGAAAAAAAGAGGCGCAATGAGGTAGCTGTGTGAGTAAGCTAAGCGACCCTAGTGGCCGACACAAACACCTGGCCCATCTAGGAGTAGCACTGCAGTATCAGGCCGGATGGCCCTTCTAAAAAATACTCCCCAAACAGCACATGACGCAAAGAAGAAAAAAAAGAGGCGCAATGAGGTAGCTGTGTGACTAAGATAAGTGACCCTAGTGGCCGACACAAACACCTGGCCCATCTAGGAGTGGCACTGCAGTGTCACGCAGGATGGCCCTTCCAAAAAACACTCCCCAAACAGCACATGACGCAAAGAAAAATGAAATAAAAAAAGAGGTGCAAGATGGAATTGTCCTTGGGCTCTCCCACCCACCCTTATGTTGTATAAACAGGACATGCACACTTTAACCAACCCATCATTTCAGTGACAGGGTCTGCCACACGACTGTGACTGAAATGACGGGTTGGTTTGGACCCCCACCAAAAAAAAAGCAATTAATCTCTCCTTGCACAAACTGGCTCTACAGAGGCAAGATGTCCACCTCATCATCATCCTCCGATTCATCACCGTGTACATCCCCCTCCTCACAGATTATCAATTCGTCCCCACTGGAATCCACCATCACAGCTCCCTGTGTACTTTGTGGAGGCAATTGCTGCTGGTGAATGTCTCCATGGAGGAATTGATTATAATTCATTTTAATGAACATCATCTTTTCCACATTTTCTGGAAGTAACCTCGTACGCCGATTGCTGACAAGGTGAGCAGCGGCACTAAACACTCTTTCGGAGTACACACTTGTGGGAGGGCAACTTAGGTAGAATAAAGCCAGTTTGTGCAAGGGCCTCCAAATTGCCTCTTTTTCCTGCCAGTATACGTACGGACTGTCTGACGTGCCTACTTGGATGCGGTCACTCATATAATCCTCCACCATTCTTTCAATGGTGAGAGAATCATATGCAGTGACAGTAGACGACATGTCCGTAATCGTTGTCAGGTCCTTCAGTCCGGACCAGATGTCAGCATCAGCAGTCGCTCCAGATTGCCCTGCATCACCGCCAGCGGGTGGGCTCGGAATTCTGAGCCTTTTCCTCGCACCCCCAGTTGCGGGAGAATGTGAAGGAGGAGATGTTGACAGGTCGCGTTCCGCTTGACTTGACAATTTTCTCACCAGCAGTTCTTTGAACCCCTGCAGACTTGTGTCTGCCGGAAAGAGAGATACAACGTAGGTTTTAAATCTAGGATCGAGCACGGTGGCCAAAATGTAGTGCTCTGATTTCAACAGATTGACCACCCGTGAATCCTTGTTAAGCGAATTAAGGGCTCCATCCACAAGTCCCACATGCCTAGCGGAATCGCTCAGTGTTAGCTCCTCCTTCAATGTCTCCAGCTTCTTCTGCAAAAGCCTGATGAGGGGAATGACCTGACTCAGGCTGGCAGTGTCTGAACTGACTTCACGTGTGGCAAGTTCAAAAGGTTGCAGAACCTTGCACAACGTTGAAATCATTCTCCACTGCGCTTGAGACAGGTGCATTCCACCTCCTATATCGTGGTCAGTTGTATAGGCTTGAATGGCCTTTTGCTGCTCCTCCAACCTCTGAAGCATATAGAGGGTTGAATTCCACCTCGTTACCACTTCTTGCTTCAGATGATGGCAGGGCAGGTTCAGGCGTTTTTGGTGTTGCTCCAGTCTTCTGTACGTGGTGCCTGTACGCCGAAAGTGTCCCGCAACTCTTCTGGCCACCGACAGCATCTCTTGCACGCCCCTCTCGTTTTTTAAATAATTCTGCACCACCAAATTCAAGGTATGTGCAAAACATGGGACGTGCTGGAATTTGCCCATATTTAATGCACACACAATATTGCTGGCGTTGTCCGATGCCACAAATCCACAGGAGAGTCCAATTGGGGTAAGCCATTCTGCGATGATCTTCCTCAGTTGCCGTAAGAGGTTTTTAGCTGTGTGCGTATTCTGGAAAGCGGTGATACAAAGCGTAGCCTGCCTAGGAAAGAGTTGGCGTTTGCGAGATGCTGCTACTGGTGCCGCCGCTGCTGTTCTTGCGGCGGGAGTCAATACATCTACCCAGTGGGCTGTCACAGTCATATAGTCCTCAGTCTGCCCTGCTCCACTTGTCCACATGTCCGTGGTTAAGTGGACATTGGGTACAACTGCAATTTTTAGGACACTGGTGAGTCTTTTTCTGAGGTCTGTGTACATTTTCGGTATCGCCTGCCTAGAGAAATGGAACCTAGATGGTATTTGGTACCGGGGACACAGTACCTCAATCAAGTCTGTAGTTGGCTCTGCAGTAATGATGGATACCGGAACCACGTTTCTCACCACCCAGGATGCCAAGGCCTCAGTTATCCGCTTTGCAGCAGGACGACTGCTGTGATATTTCATCTTCCTCGCAAAGGACTGTTGGACAGTCAATTGCTTGGTGGAAGTAGTAAAAGTGGTCTTACGACTTCCCCTCTGGGATGACCATCGACTCCCAGCAGCAACAACAGCAGCGCCAGCAGCAGTAGGCGTTACACGCAAGGATGCATCGGAGGAATCCCAGGCAGGAGAGGACTCGTCAGAATTGCCAGTGACATGGCCTGCAGGACTATTGGCATTCCTGGGGAAGGAGGAAATTGACACTGAGGGAGTTGGTGGGCTGGTTTGCGTGAGCTTGGTTACAAGAGGAAGGGATTTACTGGTCCTTGGACTGCTTCCGCTGTCGCCCAAAGTTTTTGAACTTGTCACTGACTTATGATGAATGCGCTGCAGGTGACGTATAAGGGAGGATGTTCCGAGGTGGTTAACGTCCTTACCCCTACTTATTACAGCTTGACAAAGGCAACACACAGCTTGACACCTGTTGTCCGCATTTCTGTTGAAATACTTCCACACCGAAGAGCTGATTTTTTTGGTATTTTCACCAGGCATGTCAATGGCCATATTCCTCCCACGGACAACAGGTGTCTCCCCGGGTGCCTGACTTAAACAAACCACCTCACCATCAGAATCCTCCTGGTCAATTTCCTCCCCAGCGCCAGCAACACCCATATCCTCCTCATCCTGGTGTACTTCAACACTGACATCTTCAATCTGACTATCAGGAACTGGACTGCGGGTGCTCCTTCCAGCACTTGCAGGGGGCGTGCAAATGGTGGAAGGCGCATGCTCTTCACGTCCAGTGTTGGGAAGGTCAGGCATCGCAACCGACACAATTGGACTCTCCTTGTGGATTTGTGATTTCGAAGAACGCACAGTTCTTTGCTGTGCTTTTGCCAGCTTAAGTCTTTTCATTTTTCTAGCGAGAGGCTGAGCGCTTCCATCCTCATGTGAAGCTGAACCACTAGCCATGAACATAGGCCAGGGCCTCAGCCGTTCCTTGCCACTCCGTGTGGTAAATGGCATATTGGCAAGTTTACGCTTCTCCTCCGACGATTTTATTTTAGGTTTTTGAGTCCTTTTTTTACTGATATTTTGTGTTTTGGATTTTACATGCTCTGTACTATGACATTGGGCATCGGCCTTGGCAGACGACGTTGATGGAATTTCATCGTCTCGGCCATGACTAGTGGCAGCAGCTTCAGCACGAGGTGGAAGTGGATCTTGATCTTTCCCTATTTTTGGAACCTCAACATTTTTGTTCTCCATATTTTAATAGGCACAACTAAAAGGCACCTCAGGTAAACAATGGAGATGGATGGATACTAGTATACTTATGGATGACGAGTGACTGACGACACAGAGGTAGCTACAGCCGTGGACTACCGTACTGCGTCTGCTAGTATAGAGATGATAATAATATAAAATATATATATATATATATCACTACTGCAGGTATATATAATATAATGACGGACCTGCTGGACACTGTCAGCAGACTCCTAAACTACTAGTATGAAGAAGATAGATAAAAAACCCCACCACAGGTAGGTATACAATTATGGACGAGCACTGACGACACAGAGGTAGCTACAGCTGTGGACTACCGTACTGCATCTGCTAGTATAGAGATGATAACGATATAAAAAAAAATATATATATCACTACTGCAGGTATATATAATATAATGACGGACCTGCTGGACACTGTCAGCAGACTCCTAAACTACTAGTATGAAGAAGATAGAAAAAAAACCCCCACCACAGGTAGGTATACAATTATGGACGAGCACTGACGACACAGAGGTAGCTACAGCCGTGGACTACCGTACTGCGTCTGCTAGTATAGAGATGATAATGATATAAAAAATATATATATATATATCACTACTGCAGGTATATATAATATAATGACGGACCTGCTGGACACTGTCAGCAGACTCCTAAACTACTAGTATGAAGAAGATAGAAAAAAAAACCCCACCACAGGTAGGTATACAATTATGGACGAGCACTGACGACACAGAGGTAGCTACAGCCGTGGACTACCGTACTGCGTCTGCTAGTATAGAGATGATAATGATGTAAAAAATATATATATATCACTACTGCAGGTATATATAATATAATGACGGACCTTCTGGACACTGTCAGCAGACTCCTAAACTACTAGTATGAAGAAGATAGAAAAAAAAACCCCACCACAGGTAGGTATACAATTATGGACGAGCACTGACGACACAGAGGTAGCTACAGCCGTGGACTACCGTACTGCGTCTGCTAGTATAGAGATGATAATGATATAAAAAAAATATATATATATCACTACTGCAGGTATATATAATATAATGACGGACCTGCTGGACACTGTCAGCAGACTCCTAAACTACTAGTATGAAGAAGATAGAAAAAAAACCCCCACCACAGGTAGGTATACAATTATGGACGAGCACTGACGACACAGAGGTAGCTACTGCCGTGGACTACCGTACTGCGTCTGCTAGTATAGAGATGATAATGATATAAAAAATATATATATATCACTACTGCAGGTATATATAATATAATGACGGACCTGCTGGACACTGTCAGCAGACTCCTAAACTACTAGTATGAAGAAGATACAAAAAAAAAACCCCACCACAGGTAGGTATACAATTATGGACGAGCACTGACGACACAGAGGTAGCTACAGCTGTGGACTACCGTACTGCGTCTGCTAGTATAGAGATGATAATGATATAAAAAAATATATATATCACTACTGCAGGTATATATAATATAATGACGGACCTGCTGGACACTGTCAGCAGACTCCTAAACTACTAGTATGAAGAAGATAGAAAAAAAAAACCCACCACAGGTAGGTATACAATTATGGACGAGCACTGACGACACAGAGGTAGCCACAGCCGTGGACTACCGTACTGCGTCTGCTAATATAGAGATGATAAAGATGATAGAGATGAACAAAAAAAATATAACACTGCTGCAGGTAAATATTTATATAATATAATGAATGACGGACCTGCTGGACACTGTCAGCAGAATGCGTTTATAGAATAAAATAAAAAAACACCACAGGAGTGTTTAACTTTTTCAGGCAGACAATATACTGGTGGTCACTGGTCAGTCACACTGGCAGCAAAAGTGTGCACTGTACTCCTGCTATAACTGCACCCCAGTCTCCCCCACAATTCAGCTGTGTGAGCAGTGAGCACTCAGCACAGTCAGATATACATAGATATATCATGCAGCACACTGAGGCTGAGCACAGATATGGTATGGAGCGTTTTTTCAGGCAGAGAACGGATTTAAAAAAACTAGCAAAACTCTGCACTGACTGTACTCCTCCTAACAGCTCTCCCCAATCCTCCCCACAATAAGCTAAGCAGCAATCAGATCAACTAACTAGTACTAACAGTAACTATAAACGGAGAGGACGCCAGCCACGTCCTCTCCCTATCAATCTCAATGCACGTGTGAAAATGGCGGCGACGCGCGGCTCCTTATATAGAATCCGAGTCTCGCGATAGAATTCGAGCCTCGCGAGAATCCGACAGCGGGATGATGACGTTCGGGCGCGCTCGGGTTAGCCGAGCAAGGCGGGTAGGTTCGAACCTGCCTCGGACCCGTGTAAAAAGGCTGAAGTTCGGGGGGGTTCGGATTCCGAGGAACCGAACCCGCTCATCTCTAATATTCTTAACTCTAGCCCACATAAAGACACAGTCTTATTTATGAGGGATGCTCAAAGGGACATTGGATTGCTAGCTTCTAGGGCCAATGCCATGTCTATCTCAGCGAGAAGATCCTTATGGACTCGCCAATGGACGGGTGATGCGGATTTCAAGAAACATATGGAAGTACTACCATATAAGGGTGAAGTATTGTTTGGGGATGGGCTGACGGACCTGGTTTCCACAGCTACAGCAGGTAAATCAAATTTTCTCTAACGTCCTAGTGGATGCTGGGGACTCCGTAAGGACCATGGGGAATAGACGGGCTCCGCAGGAGACTGGGCACTCTAAGAAAGATTTAGTACTACTGGTGTGCACTGGCTCCTCCCTCTATGCCCCTCTTCCAGACCTCAGTTAGAATCTGTGCCCGGCCAGAGCTGGGTGCTTTTAGTGGGCTCTCCTGAGCTTGCTAATAAGAAAGTATTTTAGTTAGGTTTTTTATTTTCAGAGAGCTTCTGCTGGCAACAGACTCTCTGCTACGAGGGACTGAGGGGAGAGAAGCAAACCTACTAACTGCGGCTAGGTTGCGCTTCTTAGGCTACTGGACACCATTAGCTCCAGAGGGTTCGAACACAGGATCTTAACCTTGGTCGTCCGTTCCCGGAGCAGCGCCGCTGTCCCCCTCGCAGAGCCAGAAGACAGAAGCTGGCAGAAGCAAGAAGACATCGAAATCGGCGGCAGAAGACTTCTGTCTTCACATGAGGTAGCGCACAGCACTGCAGCTGTGCGCCATTGCTCCCACATTACACCCACACACTCCGGTCACTGTAGGGTGCAGGGCGCAGGGGGGGGGGGGGCGCCCTGGGCAGCAATTAAGTACCTCCTGGCAAAAGCAGCATATATACAGTTGGACACTGTTATATGCTTGAGCCCCCGCCATTCATTTTACACAAAATCGCGGGAGAAGCCCGCCGCTGAGGGGGCGGGGCCTTCTTCCTCAGCACTCACCAGCGCCATTTTCTCTCCACAGCTCCGCTGAGAGAAAGCTCCCCAGGCTCTCCCCTGCACGATAGAGAGGGTGAAAAAGAGATGGGGGCACATAAATTTGGCGTAAAAGCAATATATACAGCAGCTACTGGGTTAACACTAAGTTACTGTGTGATTCCTGGGTCATATAGCGCTGGGGTGTGTGCTGGCATACTCTCTCTCTGTCTCTCCAAAGGGCCTTGTGGGGGAACTGTCTTCAAATAGAGCATCCCCTGTGTGTGTGGTGTGTCGGTACGTGTGTGTCGACATGTCTGAGGTAAAAGGCTCCCCTAAGGAGGAGATAGAGCAAATATGTGTGTGAGAGGGTGTCTCCGTCGACAACGCCCACACCTGTTTGGATATGTGTAAGTGCTGAGGTAAATTTATTGCACAAAAGATTAGAGAACAGACAGGAAATCTACCCATGTCTGTCCCTATGTCACAGAGACCTTCAGAGTCTCACAATGATCACTATCCAAAATAATAAACACTGATATCGACACGGAGTTTGACTCCAGTGTCGACTACGATAATGCAAAGTTACAGCCAAGATGGCTGAAAGGTATTCAATATATGATTATTGTAATAAAAGAGGATTTGCATATCACTGATGACTCATTTGTCCCTGACACAAGGGTACACATGTTAAGGGGAAGAAAGCTGAGGTAAATTTCCCTCCTCTCATGAGGAAAAAGAGCGGGAATCTCCAGACAAGAGACTGCAGCTTCCCACAAATAATTCTCAGGTAGTATCCTTTCCCCACTAGGGCCAGGATGTGATGGGAATCTCCCCCTAGGGTGTCCCGTTTGCACAGAAGGTAGCATTAGCTATTCTCAGGGATCCTGCAGATAACGTGCACATTCTAGTATACTACTCAGACCGGCGATTGTGTCGGCATGGGTTTATGGCGCTGTGGCAGCGTGGACAGGTACCTTATAAACAGAGATTGAGACCCTAGTATGCATATAGATATATATATGTATATATAGAGATATATATATATTAAAGATGCTGTCTTAAGTGATAGGTATATATATACAGTGGGGATCGAAAGTTTGGGCACCCCAGGCAAAAATTCATTTTAATGTGCAAAAAGAAGCCAAGGAAAGATGGAAAAATCTCCAAAAGGCATCAAATTACAGATTAGACATTCTTATAACATGTCAAAAAAAGTTTGATTTTATTTCCATCATTTACACTTTCAAAAGAACAGAAAACAAAAAATGGCATCTGCAAAAGTTTGGGCACCCTGCAGAGTTAATACCTTGTACTCAGGGCCGGCGCTACCCGCTCAGCAAAGGGATGCAAAGCAGGCAGGCGCCTGATCGGAGAGGCGCCTTCCTGCTCTGCATTCCTGTGCTGCGCCGTCCTGGGCCTGGCCTGTCCCCCTGCTGCTGCCGCCGCCTACAATTGCAAACTGACAGGCAGCAGAGCCGTCAGTTTAAAGCCCTCCCTCCTTCCCGCCTCCCGTGGCAGAGGCATGATGAACGGATGGAAAGTGGGCGGAGCTACGTGGGTGAAAAGGGGCGGAGCTACGCGGGCAAAAAGGGGCGGAGCTACACGGAACCCCCAAGCTAAGGCAGATCACTTCCTGCTAACCAGACTGTGGGGCTGTAACTGTAAGTGGATGGAAAAAAAGTGAGATAAAGTGTGTGTATGTATTGTATGTATGTATATGTGTGTATGTATATATGTATATGTGTGTGTATGTATGTGTGTATGTTTGTATATGTGTCGCAGTGATCGCAAAATACGTGGCATAGCACATTTTTACGAGCTATAGGAAATGAGGGACACGGTTTAAAAAAATTAGTGGGTCTCATTGGACGCACTGTCTCACTTCGCCAATAGGAATCCTCACACTCCACGTCAAATCACCGCCACATCTTCCCGTCAGGACAGCTCCACTTGCTCTGCTCCGAGAATGCCCGCCCCCTTACCGCGGATAGGCATATTGAGTCCAGGGGAAACAAACCACAGTTAGCGCTGCTGCTGATTCCGCCGCTCAGACTGGGTCACAGTCGCCGCAGTGAGCACTGCATTACAGCGAGCAGCATGCCGTGCTGTGACACTTCCTGCATGGGGGCGACTCCTTACACAGCGAATACCACAGCTTCCCCTCCCACATCACTTGGACTCTCCCTGCGGGTGCCGGCTAAGCAGCAGTTGCCGGTGGGATGATGGATCGACTCCTGAATGGAGTCGGTATGCTAGCAGCAGGACTAGGCGCAAGTGTATGGTATGCAAAGATGGGGGTTGCACAATGTAACAGAAGGGCTCACCTTTCTGTTACATTGTTACATCAGGCTAAACGGGGCAACCTGTGGCTCTCCAACCTCTGGCTATTCTGAGACTTGTGCTTCCACACACAGTGGCTGAAGAGGAACAGTATACCTAAACACACACCCACACCTCCCATTTCCCAGAGCTGTGCCATCCCCTCTCTGGGTCATAAGTACATGGATTGCAATATGTGGTGCATAAATCAATATTGCATTATATATATATATATCTCTCTCTCTCTCTCTATATATATATATATATATATCTATCTATCTATCCATATCAGATTTATTTTATTATAGTACTTATATTATGCACTATTGATTTATATAGGCTCCCCAAAAAATGGAGTAGGACCCAGATTTTTTAAAGTGAAGGGTCCATGGGACCCACTTTTATTTTTGCTCCGCGCTCACTGGTGTGTATGTATGTATGTATGTATGTATGTATGTATGTATGTATGTATATGTGTGTGTGTATGTATGTATGTATGTATGTATATGTGTGTGTATGTATGTATGTATATGTGTGTATGTATGTATGTATATGTGTGTATGTATGTATGTATGTATATGTGTGTGTATGTATGTATGTATATGTGTGTATGTATGTATGTATGTATGTATATATATGTGTGTGTATGTATGTATGTATATGTGTGTATGTATGTATGTATATGTATATATGTATATGTGTGTATGTATGTATGTATGTATGTATATGTGTGTGTGTATGTATATATGTATATGTTCGTGTGCCATGCAGTGTCTCCGCGCTTCTCCTGTCGACTCCCCGGTATGAGGCTCCTGGAGGACAGGAGAGCTGCTCTGTTGATGGGACACTTGCTCTGGTTATCTGTCTTAGCACCACAGCCCCTGTGTGAGGCTGCTGCCACTGTCCACAGAGGTAACAACAGCGGCTGGGACCCAGGAGCTGTGGGGAGCAGGTGACATACTAGGTTAACTTCGAGAGCGAGTACCTTTCACTACCATCCTGCCCCCCCTGCTCCGCACCACTGCTCCTATCCTGCCCCCCCCCCGCTCTACACCACTGCTCCCATCCTGCTCCGCACCACTGCTCCCCATCCTGCCCCCCTGCTCTGCAACACTGCTCCCATCCTGCCCCCCCTGCTCTGCACCACTACTCCCATCCTGTCCCCCTGCTCTGCACCAAAGCTCCCATCCTGCCCCCCTGCTCTGCACCAAAGCTCCCATCCCACCCCCCCTGCTCCGCACCACTGCTCCCATCCTGCCCCCCCTGCTCCGCACCACTGCTCCCCATCCTGCCCCCCCTGCTCCGCAACACTGCTCCCATCCTGCCCCCCCTGCTCCGCAACACTGCTCCCATCCTGCCCCCCCTGCTCCGCACCACTACTCCCATCCTGCCCCCCCTGCTCCGCACCACTGCTCCCATCCTGCCCCCCTGCTCTGCACCACTGCTCCCATCCTGCCCCCCCCTGCTCCGCACCACTGCTCCTAACCTGTCCCCACCTGCTCCACACCACTGCTCCCATCCTGCCCCCTCCTGCTCCGCACCACTGCTCCCATCCTGCCCCCTCCTGCTCCGCACCACTACTCCCATCCTGTCCCCCTGCTCTGCACCAAAGCTCCCATCCTGCCCCCCTGCTCTGCACCAAAGCTCCCATCCCGCCCCCCCTGCTCCGCACCACTGCTCCCATCCTGCCCCCCCTGCTCCGCACCACTGCTCCCCATCCTGCCCCCCCTGCTCCGCAACACTGCTCCCATCCTGCCCCCCCTGCTCCGCAACACTGCTCCCATCCTGCCCCCCCCTGCTCCGCACCACTACTCCCATCCTGCCCCCCCTGCTCCGCACCACTGCTCCCATCCTGCCTCCCTGCTCTGCACCACTGCTCCCATCCTGCCCCCCCCTGCTCCGCACCACTGCTCCTAACCTGTCCCCACCTGCTCCACACCACTGCTCCCATCCTGCCCCCTCCTGCTCCGCACCACTGCTCCCATCCTGCCCCCCCTGCTCCGCACCACTACTCCCATCCTGCCCCCCCTGCTCCGCACCACTGCTCCCATCCTGCCCCCCTGCTCTGCACCACTGCTCCCATCCTGCCCCCCCCTGCTCCGCACCACTGCTCCTAACCTGTCCCCACCTGCTCCACACTACTGCTCCCATCCTGCCCCCTCCTGCTCCGCAACACTGCTCCCATCCTGCCCCCCCTGCTCTGCACCACTACTCCCATCCTGTCCCCCTGCTCTGCACCAAAGCTCCCATCCTGCCCCCCTGCTCTGCACCAAAGCTCCCATCCCGCCCCCCCTGCTCCGCACCACTGCTCCCATCCTGCCCCCCCTGCTCCGCACCACTGCTCCCCATCCTGCCCCCCCTGCTCCGCAACACTGCTCCCATCCTGCCCCCCCTGCTCCGCAACACTGCTCCCATCCTGCCCCCCCTGCTCCGCACCACTACTCCCATCCTGCCCCCCCTGCTCCGCACCACTGCTCCCATCCTGCCCCCCTGCTCTGCACCACTGCTCCCATCCTGCCCCCCCCTGCTCCGCACCACTGCTCCTAACCTGTCCCCACCTGCTCCACACCACTGCTCCCATCCTGCCCCCTCCTGCTCTGCCCCACTGCTCCCATCCTGCCCCCTCCTGCTCCGTATCACTGCTCCTATCCTGCCCCCTCCTGCTCCTCACCACTTATCTTATCCTGCCCCCTCCTGATTGGCTGCAGGTACATGGCGGATTTGAAATAGTGGCGCTGTGGTCATAGGAGCCGCAGTGCCACCAACCACAGCTTCCTCCTCCTTGCACCGCCACCACCCTCTGCCTCCTCCTCTGCTATACCACCGCCACCCTCAGTCGCCCCACTGCCGCCCTCAGTCCTTCTCTGCACTGCCAGCCTCATGCCGACCAGAGCCTCATAATACACCGCCGCTGCTAAATAGGTAATCTTACCCTGCTGCCTTTCTCTCTCCCTAGTCCCTATTGTATGCCCTTGCTCTCCCTCTCTCTGTCACTCTCCCTGTCCCTATGTCCCTGCTGTCACTTTCCCTGTCCCTCTGTCACTCTCCCTATGTCCCTGCTGTCACTTTCCCTGTCCCTCTGTCACTCTCCCTGTCCCTATGTCCCTGCTGTCACTTTCCCTGTCCCTCTGTCACTCTCCCTGTCCCTATGTCCCTGCTGTCACTTTCCCTCTCCCTCTCTCTCTCTCTCTCTCTCTCTCCCTGTCCCTGCTGTCACTCTCCCTGAATTTTGTCTCCATGTGGTATAATGTGAATTTCGGCTCATTCAGTGTGCTATAATGTAAATTTTGGCTCATTCTGTGAGGTATAATGTGAATTTCAGCTCATTCAGTGTGCTATAATATGAATTTCGTCTCATTCAGTGTGCTATAATGTGAATTTCGGCTCATTCTGTGTGCTATAATGTGAATTTTGGCTCATACCGTGTGCTATAATGTGAATTTTGGCTCATTATGTGTGCTATAATGTGAATTTCGGCTCATTCAGTGTGCTATAATGTGAATTTCGGCTCATTCTGTGTGCTATAATGTGAATTTCGGCTCATAACGTGTGCTATAATGTGAATTTCGGCTCATACCGTGTGCTATAATGTGAATTTCGGCTCATTCTGTGTGCTATAATGTGAATTTCGGCTCATACCGTGTGCTATAATGTGAATTTCGGCTCATTCTGTGTGCTTTAATGTGAATTTAGGCTCATTCTGTGTGCTATAATGTGAATTTCGGCTCATTCTGTGTGCTATAATGTGAATTTTGGCTCATTCTATGTGCGGTGAAATGTGAATAAGATTGTGATACTGTGTGACATAATTTGAATTGAGGGTACTGTTGTATGGTCACACCCCGTGGGAAACCATAATCCTTTTTTGCGGCCTTCGGCGCACGCTCTCACTTTATTAACTGCAGTATGAATGGGAGGGCGCAAATTTATAGTTTGCAGGGGGGCGCCGAACACCCTAGCACCGGCCCTGCTTGTACTGCCCCCTTTGGCAAATATCACAGCTTGTAAACACTTTTTGTAGCCAGCCAAGAGTCTTTCAATTCTTGTTTGAGGTATCTTCGCCCATTCTTCCTTACAAAAGTCTTCCAGTACTTTGAGATTCCTGGGCTGTCTGTGACGCACTGCTCTTTTAAGCTCTATCCATAAATTTTCAATTATGTTGAGGTCAGGAGATTGTGAAGGCCATGGCAAAACCTTCAGTTTACGCCTCTTGATGTAATCCACCGTGGATTTTGAGGTGTGTTTAGGATCATTATCAATTTGTAGAAGCCAGCCTCTCTTTAACTTCAGCTTTTTCACAGATGGCATCAAGTTAGCGTCCAAAATTTGCTGGAATCTTATTGTATCCATTTTTCCTTCTACTCGTGAAATGTTCCCTGTGCCACTGGCTGCAATACAACCCCAAAGCATGATTGATCCAACCCCATGCTTAACAGTTGGACAGAGGTTCTTTTCATTAAATTGTGTGCCCTTCCTTCTCCAAACGTACCTTTGCTCATTACGGCCAAAAAGTTCTATTTTAACCTCATTGGTCCACAGAACTTTATTCAAAAATGCATCAGACTTGTCTATATGTTCATTTGCAAACTGTAAATGCTGATTTTTGAGGATTTCTTCTGATGACTCTTCCATGAAGACCATATTTGTACAAGTATCTCTTTATAGTGGAATAGTGTACCACAAATCCAGTGTCTGCCAGATCTTCCTGGAGGGATCGTGCAGTCAAACGTGGATTTTGACTTGCTTTTCTCACAATCCTGCAAGCTGTTCTGTCTGATATTTTTCTTGGTCTTCCAGATCTTGCTTTAACTTCCACTGCTCCTGATGACTGCCATTTCTTAATTACATTCCGAACAGAGGATATGGGCATCTGATAATGCTTTGCTATCATCTTATAGCCTTCTCCTGCTTTGTGAGCGTCAACTATTCTCAGTTTCAGTGTTCTACACAACTGCTTAGAGGATTGGTGGTGCCGATTGTTGGAGCAAAGCCAGATGAGTCTGGGCTTTTAAAACCTTTGAGATTGATATCACCTGGTCTTTCCAGACGATGATTGAGAACAATCCATGACACTGCCAGGTCTCAGCTGTCCAAAGGGGGCAGTACAAGGTATTAACTCTGCAGGGTGCCCAAACTTTTGCAGACGTCATTTTTTGTTTTCTGTTCTTTTGATAGTGTAAATGATGGAAATAAAATCAAACTTTTTTTGACATGTTATAAGAATGTCTAATCTGTAATTTGATGCCTTTTGGAGATTTTTCCATCTTTCCTTGGCTTCTTTTTGCACATTAAAATGAATTTTTGCCTGTGGTGCCCAAACTTTCGATCCCCACTGTATATAAAACATGCCCAAAGAGACATGAGTATACTGGGTCCTAGAGTCAAAGCTATGTTGATTTCTGCTTGAAGTGTCCTGTAGAATATGCAATGGACAGATGATGCCGACTTAAGAGGCATGTGGAAGGCTGAGGATTGTGTGGAGAAGGGTTCTCGGACCTGGTCTCCACAGCTATAGCTGGTAATTCTGATCTTTTGCCTTATATTCCTGCACAGCCTAGGAAAGCACGACATTATCAAATGCAGCCTTTCGAATAAAGAAACAAGAAAGTCCGAGGTGCGTCCTTTCTTGCCAGAGGCGGGGGCAGAGGAAAGAAGCTGCACAACACAGCTAGTTCCCAGGAACAGAAGTCCTCCCCGGCCTCTACAAAAATCCACCGCTTGTCGCTGGGGCTCCACAGGCGGAGCTAGGCCCGGTGGGGGCACGCCTTCGTAAGTTCAGCCACAAGTGGGTACACTCCCTGTTAGATCCCTGGGCAATAGATATTGTGTCTCAGGGATACAAGCTGGACTTTGAGAAAATGCCCCCTCACCGACGGCCCTACCGGCTTCCCCCCAGGAGAGGGAAACATTGTTAACTACAATTCATAAATTGTATCTTCAACAGGTGGTGGTCAAGGTTCCCCTCCTTCAACAAGGAGGGGATTATTTTTCGACCATGTTGTAGTCCCGAAACCAGACGGTTCGGTCGGATCCATATTGAATTTAAAATCCCTGAACATATACCTGAAAGGGTTCAAGTTCAAGATGGAATCACTAAAAGCGGTTATTGCAAGCCTGAAAGGGGGAGATTTTATGGTGACTCGGGACATAAAGGATGCATACCTTCATGTCCCCATTTATCCACCTCATCAGGCGTACCTCAGAATTGCGGTACGGGATGGTCATTACCAATTTCAGACGTTGCCGTTTGGTCTCTCCACGGTCTTGAGAATATTCACTAAGGTAATGGCGGAAATGATGGTGCTCCTGCGGAAGCAAGGTGTCACTATTATCACGTACTTGGACGATCTCCTCATAAAAGCGAGATCAAGAGAGCAGTTGCTGAACAGCGTATCACTTTCTCTGGAAGTGAAACGGCAACACGGCTGGATTCTATATATTCCAAAGTCGCAGTTGGTTCTTACAGCTCATCTGCCTCTCCTAGGCATGATCCTAGACACAGATCAGAAAAGGGTTTATCTCCCGATAGAGAGAGCTCAGGAGCTCGTGACACTGGTCAGGAATCTATTAAAACCAAAACAGGTGTCAGTGCATCACTGCACTCGAGTCCTGGGAAGGAGGGTGGCATCATTCAAGGCCATTCCCTTCGGCAGGTTCCATACGAGGACCTTCTAATGGGACTTACTGGACAAGTGGTCTGGATCACATCTTCGGATGCATCGGTTAATCACCCTATCCCCCAGAGCCAGGGTGTCTCTCCTGTGGTGACTGCAGAGTGCTCACCTTCTCGAAGGTCGCAGATTCGGCATTCAGGACTGGGTCCTGGTGACCACGGATGCAAGCCTCCGAGGGTGGGGGGGCAGTCACACAGGGAAGAAATTTCCAAGGGCTGTGGTCAAGGTAGGAGACTTGCATTCGCATCAATATCCTGGAACTAAGGGCCATATACAACGGCTTAAGTCAAGCGGAGACCCTGCTTCGCTACCAACCGGTTCTGATCCAGTCAGACCGCAGTGGCTCATGTAAACCGCCAAGGCGGCACAAGGAGCAGGGTGGCGATGGTAGAAGCCACCAGAATTCTTCGCTGGGCGGAGAATCACGTAAGTGCACTGTCAGCAGTGTTCATTCCGGGAGAGGACAACTGGGAAGCAGACTTCCTCAGCAGGCAAAACCTCCACCCGGGAGAGTGGGGACTTCATCAAGAAGTCTTCACGCAGATTGCAAATCGATGGGAACTGCCACAGGTGGACATGATGGCATCCCGCCTCAACAAAAAGCTAAAAAGGTATTGCGCCAGGTAAAGGGACCCTCAGGCGATAGCTGTGGACGCACTAGTAACACCGTGGGTGTTCCAGTCGGTCTATGTGTTTCCTCCTCTTCCTCTCATACCAAAGGTGCTGAGAATTGTAAGAAAAAGAGGAGTGAGAACAATACTCATTGTTCCGGATTGGCCAAGAAGGACTTGGTACCCGGAACTGCAAGAAATGCTCACAGAGGACCCATGGCCTCTGCCTCTCAGACGGGACCTGTTGCAACAAGGGCCCTGTCTGTTCCAAGACTTACTGCGGCTGCGTTTGACGGCATGGCGGATGAACGCCGGATCCTAGCGGAAGAAGGCATTCCGGATGAAGTTATTCCTACGCTGATAAAGGCTAGGAAGGACGTGACAGCAAAGCATTATCACCGTATATGGTGAAAATATGTTGCTTGGTGTGAGGCCAGGAAGGCCCCTACAGAGGAATTCCAGCTGGGTCGATTCCTGCACTTCCTACAGTCAGGAGTGACTAGGGGCCTAAAATTAGGGTCCATAAAGGTCCAGATTTCGTCCCTATCCATTTTCTTTCAAAAAGAACTGGCTGCACTGCCTGAGGTTCAGACGTTGTTAAGGGAGTGCTGCATATTCAGCCCCCTTTTGTGCCACCAGTGGCACCTTGGGATCTTAACGTGGTGTTGGGTTTCCTGAAATACCACTGGTTTGAGCCACTTAAGACTGTGGAGCTAAAGTATCTCACGTGGAAAGTGGTCATGCTGTTGGCCTTAGCTTCGGCTAGGCGTGTGTCAGAATTGGCAGCTTTGTCATGTAAAAGCCCCTATCTGGTTTTCCATATGGACAGGGCAGAATTGCGGACTCGTCCGAAATTTCTGCCAAAGGTGGTGTCATCTTTTCATTTGAACCAACCTATTGTGGTGCCTGCGGCTACTTGTGACTTGGAGGATTCCAAGTTGCTTGACGTAGTCCGGGCTTTGAAGATTTAGGTAACCAGAACGGCTGGAGTCAGGAAGACTGACTCGCTGTTTATCCTGTATGCATCCAACAAGCTGGGTGCTCCTGCTTCAAAGCAGACTGTTGCTCGCTGGATCTGTAACACGATTCAGCAGGCTCATTCTGCGGCTGGATTGCCGCTTCCGAAATCAGTGAAAGCCCATTCCACAAGGAAAGTGGGCTCTTCTTGGGCGGCTGCCCGAGGGGTCTCGGCATTACAGCTTTGCCGAGCTGCTACTTGGTCGGGTTCAAACACATTTGCAAAATTCTACATGTTTGATACCCTGGCTGAGGAGGACCTTGTGTTTGCCCATTCGGTGCTGCAGAGTCATCCGCACTCTCCCGCCCTTTTGGGAGCTTTGGTATAATCCCCATGGTCCTTACGGAGTCCCCAGCATCCACTAGGACGTTAGAGAAAAAAAGATTACACTCACCGGTAAATCTATTTCTCGTAGTCCGTAGTGGATGCTGGGCGCCCGTCCCAAGTGCGGACTTTCTGCAATACGTGTATATAGTTATTGCTTAATAAAGGGTTATGTTATGTTGGTATCCATTGGTTGATGCTCTGTTGTTTGTTCATACTGTTAACTGGGTAAGTTTATCACAAGTTATACGGTGTGATTGGTGTGGCTGGTATGAGTCTTACCCTGGGTTCCAAAATCCTTTCCTTGTAATGTCAGCTCTTCCGGGCACAGTTTCCTTAACTGAAGTCTGGAGGAGGGGCATAGAGGGAGGAGACAGTGCACACCAGTAGTACTAAATCTTTCTTAGAGTGCCCAGTCTCCTGCGGAGCTCGTCTATTCCCCATGGTCCTTACGGAGTCCCCAGCATCCACTACGGACTACGAGAAATAGATTTACCGGTGAGTAAAATCTTATTTTTTACCATATATTCCCCAACAGCAAAAGAAAGTAACACCCTATCAGATGCAGTCCTTTCGGTCGCACAAGTCCAGAAGAGGTCGGGGATCCTCTTTCCTCGCCAGAGGAAAGGGCAGAGGCAAAAGAGCACCTGCTTCGGCAGGTGCCCAGGAACAAAAGTCCTCCCCGGCTGCTCCAAAACCCACAGCATGACGCTGGGGCTCCCCTGAGGGAGTCCGCACCGGTGGGGGCACGTCTTCGACTTTTCAGTCAGGCCTGGGTCAGTTCGGACCTGAATCCCTGGGTGTTGGAAATAGTTTCCCAGGGTTACAAATTGGAATTCGAGGAGGTGCCCCCGCGCCGATTTTTCAAATCGGCCCTACCAGCTTCCACATCGGAAAGGGATATAGTGTTAGCTGCAATTCAAACGCTGTGTATACAGCAAGTGATAATCAAGGTTCCTCTGCACCAGCAGGGAAGAGGTTACTACTCAACCCTATTTGTGGTCCCGAAACCGGACGGTTCGGTCAGACCTATTTTGAATCTGAAATCCCTAAACCTGTACATAAAAAGATTCAAATTCAAAATGGAATCTCTCAGAGCGATAATAGCCAACATGGAGGAGGTGGAGTTTATGGTGTCTCTGGACATAAAGGATGCGTACCTTCATGTCCCCATTTATGCCCCCCATCAGGAATACCTGAGATTCGCTGTACAGGATTGTGATTACCAATTTCAGATGTTGGCGTTTGGACTCTCCACGGCCCCGATGATTTTTACCAAGATAATGGCGGAAATGATGGTGGTCCTGCGCAAGCATGGAGTCACAATTATCCCATACTTGGACGATCTCTTGATAAAAGCGAGATCAAGGGAGAAATTGCTGAGCAGTGTGGCGCTCTCTCTGAGAGTGCTCCAGCAACACGGTTGGATTCTAAATCTACCGAAGTCACAGTTGATTCCGACAACTCGACTACCGTTCCTAGGTATGATACTGGATACGGAACAAATGAAGGTCTTCCTCCCAATAGAGAAAGCCCAAGACATCCAGAACATGGTCAGAGACCTGCTAAAACCAAAAAGGGTGTCAGTTCACTAATGCACTCGGGTTCTGGGAAAAATTGTGGCGGCCTACGAGGCCATTCCCTTCGGAAGGTTCCATGCAAGGACTTTCCAATGGGACCTTTTGGACAAGTGGTCGGGGTCCCATCTGCGCTTACATCGGAAAATAACTCTGTCCCCAGGGGCCAGAGTGTCCCTCCTGTGGTGGTTGCAAAGTGCTCACCTCCTGGAGGGTCGCAGGATCGGAATTCAGGATTGGATCCTGGTTACCACGGATGCGAGCATCCGAGGATGGGGAGCGGTCACACAGGGAAAAAATTTTCAGGGTCTTTGGTCAGACCAGGAGTCCTGTCTACACATCAATGTGTTGGAACTCAGGGCCTTTTACAACGGCCTTCGACAAGCGGAGAGTCTTCTTCGAAACCTACCGGTTCTGATTCAATCAGACAATGTCACAGCAGTGGCTCATGTGAACTGCCAAGGCGGGACAAGAAGCAGAGTCGCGATGGCGGAAGCCACAAGGATCCTTCGCTGGGCGGAAAATCACGTAAGCGCTCTGTCGGCTGTCTTCATTCCGGGAGTGGACAACTGGGAAGCAGACTTCCTCAGCAGACACGATCTCCATCCAGGAGAGTGGGGACTTCATCAAGAAGTCTTTGCAGACATAACGCGTCTTTGGGGAACTCCTCAAATAGACATGATGGCGTCACGCCTCAACAAAAAGCTTTGGAGGTATTGTGCCAGGTCTCGGGACCCTCAGGCAGTAGCAGTAGACGCTCTGGTAACACCGTGGGTGTTCAAATCGGTCTACGTGTTTCCTCCTCTTCCCCTCATCACAAAAGTGTTGAGGATCATAAGACGAAGAAGAGTACAGACGATACTCGTTGTCCCAGACTGGCCTCGAAGGGCCTGGTACTCGGATCTACAAGAGATGCTCACAGGGGATCCCTGGCCTCTTCCTCTGAGGGAAGACCTGTTGCAACAGGGGCCCTGTGTATTTCAAGACTTACCGCGGTTGCGTTTGACGGCATGGCGGTTGAACGCCGAATCCTAGCGAAAAAGGGGATTCCGGAAGAGGTCATCCCTACTTTAATAAAGGCTAGGAAGGAGGTGACGGTAAAACATTATCACCGTATCTGGCGAAAGTATGTGTCTTGGTGTGAGACCAAGAAAGCACCTACGGAAGATTTTCATCTGGGTCGTCTTCTCCACTTCCTACAGACAGAAGTGGATATGGGCCTGAAATTAGGCTCTGTTAAGGTACAGATTTCGGCCCTCTCGATTTTCTTTCAGAAGGAATTGACTTCTCTTCCAGAAGTCCAGACGTTTGTAAAGGGAGTGCTGCACATCCAGCCCCCTTGGGACCTGAACGTGGTGTTGCAGTTCCTAAAATCACACTGGTTTGAACCGCTTAACAAGGTTGAGTTGAAATTTCTTACCTGGAAGGTGGTCATGTTGTTGGCCTTAGCATCAGCAAGGCGAGTGTCAGAATTGGCGGCTTTGTCACACAAGAGCCCCTACTTGATTTTTCATGTGGATCGAGCTGAATTGAGGACACGTCCGCAATTTTTGCCTAAAGTGGTTTCTTCATTCCATATGAATCAACCTATTGTGGTGCCTGTGGCTACAAGTGACCTGGAGGATTCCAGATCCCTGGACGTAGTTAGGGCCTTAAAGATTTATGTAGCCAGGATGGCTAGAATTAGGAAAACAGAGGCTCTGTTTGTCTTGTATGCTGCTAATAAGATTGGCGCACCTGCTTCGAAGCAGACTATTGCTCGCTGGATCTGTAATACGATTCAGCAGGCTCATTCTACGGCTGGATTGCCGGTACCATATTCGGTTAAAGCCCATTACACTAGGAAGGTGGGCTCTTCTTGGGCGGCTGCCCGAGGCGTCTCGGCATTACAGCTTTGCCGAGCGGTGACTTGGTCGGGGTCAAACACTTTTGCTAAATTCTACAAGTTTGATACCCTGGCTGATGAGGACCTAGCGTTTGCTCAGTCGGTGCTGCAGAGTCATACGCACTCTCCCGCCCAATTGGATGCTTTGGTATAAACCCCATGGTCCTTATGGAGTCCCCAGCATCCTCTAGGATGTAAGAGAAAATAAGATTTTAAACCTACCGGTAAATCTATTTCTCCTAGTCCGTAGAGGATGCTGGGCGCCCGTCCCAGTGCGGAAACTCTGCAAGACTTGTATATAGTTGTTGCTTACATAATGGTTATGTTACAGTTGGAATAGGTCTTGGACCGTTACTGTTGTTTGTTCATACTGTTAACTGGTTATGTATATTCCAGGTTACATGGTATGGTTGGTGTGGGCTGGTATGAATCTTGCCCTTGGATTGCTAAATCCTGCCTTGTATTGTCCATCTCCTCTGGGCACAGTTCTCTAACTGAGGTCTGGAGGAGGGGCATAGAGGGAGGAGCCAGTGCACACCCATAGTCAAAGTTCTTTTTAGGTGCCCTATCTCCTGCGGAGCCCGTCTATACCCCATGGTCCTTACGGAGTCCCCAGCATCCTCTACGGACTAGGAGAGATAGATTTACCGGTAGGTTTAAAATCTTATTTTTACCTAAGTTGCCCCCCCCCCCCCCCTCCAGTGTGTACTCCGAAAGAGTGTTTAGTGCAGCCGCTCACCTTGTCAGCAATCGGCGTACGAGGTTACTACCAGAAAATGTGGAGAAGATGATGTTCATCAAAATGAATTAATTCCTCCGTGGAGACATTCACCAGCAATTGCCTCCAGAAAGTACACAGGGATCTGAGATGGTGGATTCCAGTGGGGACGAATTAATAATCTGTGAGGAGGGGGATGTACACAGTGAAAGGGGTGAGGAATCGGATGATGAGGAGGAGGTGGACATCTTGCCTCTGTAGAGCCAGTTTGTGCAAGGAGAGATTGATTGCTTCTTTTTTGGTGGGGGCCCAAACCAACCAGTCATTTCAGTCACAGTCGTGTGGCAGACCCTGTCGCCGAAATGATGGGTTTGTTAAAGTGTGCATGTCCTGTTTATACAACATAAGGGTGGGTGGGAGCAGTGGCGGATCCAGGGGGGGGGGCACCCAGGCACGTGCCCCCCCTGTCATTTTTTTTTTTTGCCGAGGAGAAGCTTTTTAAGCTCCTTACACTGTCCGAGTGACAGTGTGAACCTGGCTGCTGCTGCCGCTGCCGCTGGTGGCTGCCTGTAGGGGGAGCTGCAGCGGAAGCGCAGCTCCTCTCAGGCAGTTCAAGGGACCATGAGACAGAGCTACGTGAGGCAGTGGCTGCTGTCTTCGGCTCCCACAGTAATGTAAGGTGAGGAGGGGGTTCAGTTTACTATTAATTAGTGTGTATTGCTATGTAAATGTATAGTGTGTGTGTATGTAACTGTATATATGCTGTATGCATGTGTACTGTGTGTGCATATATGCTGTGTGTGTAACTATGTATATATGCTGTATGCATGTGTACTGTGTGTGCATATATGCTGTGTGTGTGTGTAACTATGTATATATGCTGTCTGCATATGTACTGTGTGTGCATATATGCTGTGGGTGTGTGTATGTATGTACAGTATGCTGTGTGCATGTATAGTGTCTGTGTGTGTATGCTGTGTGCATATATACTGTGTATATGTATGTATAGTGTGTGTATGTATAGTATGCTGTGTGCATGTATACTATGTATGTGCATGCATACTATGTATGTATGTTTGCATGTATACCGTGTTATTATGTATGTATACTGTGTGCATGTATACTGTGTGAGTGTGTGTATGATGTGTGCATGTAAACTGTGTACGCATGTATGCTGTGTACAGTATGTGTGTGTGTATGTCTATGTACAGATGTTCTGTGTGTAAGTGTGTGTGTGTGTGTGTATGTATATATATATATATATATATATATATACACACACACCTTGTGCAGTGTGCTGGCTGCTCAATTACAAACACACACACGTACGGACCCCCCCACCCCCCCCATGAAAATCCTGCGTTTGCCACTGATACCATACAGTAACAGGGTGCGTAGTCAATACCCCTTTTCCACTCGCTCAAAAAACACGGGTAAATGCACGGGGGCGCGCATTTACCTGTGTTTTTTGCAAGTGGAAAAGGGTAAACCCGGATCAAGTGATCCGGGAATCCTACCCTGGTAGCTAGCCGGGTTGAACACGTGTTCAACTCGGCTAGCTGTCTAGTGTGAACGGGAGCCGTGTCGAGGTGACACGGCTCCCGTTCACAGTGCATAGGGAAGGCGGCGCTGCGAGATCATGTGATCTCCCTGCGCCGCCCCTGCCGTGTCACTAGAAGCGTCACCAACCCGGCATTTGCCGGGTTGTGACTGCTAATGGGAAAGGGACCGAACACGGGTCGCAGCAGGGGGCAGCTCCCGTGTCAGGCTCCCGGCTGCGACCCGTGCTCGTTAGTGGAAAAGGGGTATTAGCGTGCATAGCCTCCGTGTCCCTTACAGCAGCACCAGTCCCGGCTCCCGGCAACGTCGCACATCTGCTGTAATTAGGATGCGACAATGCCACAGCCTGACAGGGGACAGGGGATCTGGGAGAAGAAAGCAGGCTTTGCTGCTGTGAGGTGGGTGGACGTAAGGGGACAGGTAGATGCTGAAAACAGGACAGTGGACAGAGGGCATAGGCATAGGAACGGGGGGGCAGATTGACCCCCCCCCCCACAAACATGATGCGTCGCCCCTTTCTGTACTAGCCGGCTGTCTCTCAATTGGTGATGTATTACTGGGAGGAGGCATGGCTGTAGTAATGCATCACCATTGAGGAGACAGCTGGGTATTACAGAAGAGGGGCGACGCATCACGTTTGTGGGGGGGCGGTCAATCTGCCCCCCCCGTTCCTATGCCTATGCCCTCTGTCCACCGTCAAAATGAACTTGCCCCCCCAGCGTGAAGTCATTCTGAAACCCTGACAGAGGGCACTATATTAAAAACACACTGGACCACTCCAACAAAAATGGGGACTATAAAAAAAATTATTACAGAAAGGGACGCTGTAACTAAAAACACACTTGCCCTGTCCCCTACCAGGCCTGTCCCCGCACACTCACCCTGTCCCGTACCAGGCCTGTCCCCGCACACTTGCCCTATCCCCGCACACTCACCCTGTCCCCTACCAGGCCCTGCTCACTTACCGTCCCCGCACTCTCATCCTGTCACCCACTGCCCTAGTACTCCATGCCCCCAGCGTGATGAAAACGAGGGCGTGACGCATGGATATGGCATTCTCTGTGAGGCCAAACCCCTTGTTACAATGCCACACTCTTTTCACAGGAGCATGTGCCGAACCCCCCCTTCCTTCCCCTATTGTGGTGCCCCCCCTGTCATTTTGTTCTGGATCCGCCCCTGGGTGGGAGGGCCCAAGGACAATTCCATCTTGAACCTCTTTTTTCTTTCATTTTTCTTTGCATCATGTGCTGTTTGGGGACTATTTTTTTGAAGTGCCATCCTGTCTGACACTGCAGTGCCACTCCTAGATGGGCCAGGTGTTTGTGTCGGCCACTTGGGTCACTTAGTTTAGTCATCCCGCGACCTCGGTGCAAATTTTAGGACTAAAAATAATATTGTGAGGTGTGAGGTGTTCAGAATAGACTGAATATGAGTGGAAATTATAGTTTTTGAGGTTAATAATACTATGGGATCAAAATGACCCCAAAATTCTATGATTTAAGCTGTTTTTGAGGGTTTTTGTAAAAAAAAAAAAAAACGAATCCAAAACACACCCGAATCCGACAAAAATTTTCAGGGAGGTTTTGCTAAAACGCGTCCGAATCCAAAACACGGCCGCGGAACCGAATCCAAAACCAAAACACAAAACCCGAAAAATGTCCGGTGCACATCACTACTTTTGAACTCCAAAGTGGTTTTTGTATATTGACACCTGAACAGATGTACAGTACCTTATAATTCATATTATCATAGGACTGCTGGTAATTATTGATAACATAAAAATATTCACTACTGCTTTGAAACTGATTAATCTATGTTGCATAATAGAAAAACATATGCTGATATTATATCTTTAAAGTATCCTCACCTAGAAATGTGTATAGTGAATGCTTGCCTGTCGCTGTGTTTCTGAATCCGCTATAAGGTTCACTTTAAACCAGGTTTAATACCCCTAAGGAGAGGATATTTCTAAAATATTGATCTTAAGGTATCTACTTAGGGAATGTTTAAATGTTGCCATTGCATGTATATGGGAAGTGTTAATGTTAAACTTAAATAACTTATGCATCACCTAACACCAGAGCCATATGCTGTCTCCAAACGCAGCCTGATAAATAAATAAAAAAATATTTCTATATGGTGAGTTTATTGTGTCTGGGTTTGGGGGATCCTTTACGTCTCTGCCGGGGAAGGGGATGGAGTGACTACCAGAGAGACCATCCTACCCAAACCACCGAACCCCATTGGTGAGCAAGAGTGTTACACATGTATACATTGATGAAACCAACTCTAAGTATTCAGATTGCTAGAATTGCCAGTTATAGTTAGTTGGTGGTGCACCAGGGTACAGTAGAGTCCTACTTGTAGTCACAAATACTAAGAGCGAGAAAGAAAAACCCTGTGTTGGCGCACTCGTTAATGAAAAAATATATAATCTAAAACCTAAATTTTAATTGAAACCATTTAAAAACATATTGTATGACCAAAAATTACTCACAACCCTTTTTGACTGTACCATGTATAATAATAACCTTCTCATAGTATTTGCATATACATAGTAAACAAGTAATCTAAAAATATACAAATTATTAAGGCAAAGAACAGCCTAATATGCAGCAGGATACCAATATACCCTAAATTAGGGAATTAGCATGTGACGCCCTCAAAAATTAATGTAAATCCTGGACTCCGTAAATTGAAGATAAATAATGATATCACAATTTTGACCAACAAATTGAAATTATAATTAATGTCAAAACAGAAAAAGATAGAAATAAGAAAATGTATGAATCTGCTGTCAACGTTAGGCTGGTTTATCAAGTCACCAAACACTACTACACCGGATAGTTAGGTTTTATATTATATATCTTTTCATTAACGAGTGCGCCAACACAGGGTCTTTCTTTCTCACTCTTAGTATTAGTATTCCCTGTGCCGTCTGGACTATTATGCACAGTGCCTTGTGGAGACTAATTAGAAGGATTTGAGGGGTCTGTTTCCATATACTGCATGCCTCTGCTATGATGCTGGTAGTTGGAAAAATGACCCTCAGAATAGTGAGGAGGATACACTGGACAAGGGTGTGGCAGGGACGTGCAGTTAGGGGAGGCAGGGGAGGCAGTGCCCAGGGACGTGCAGTCAGGGGAGGCAGGGGAGGCAGTGCCCAGGGACGTGTAGTCAGGGGAGGCAGTGCCCAGGGACGTGCAGTCAGGGGAGGCAGGGGAGGCAGTGCCCAGGGACGTGTAGTCAGGGGAGGCAGGGGAGGCAGTGCCCAGGGACGTGTAGTCAGGGGAGGCAGGGGAGGCAGTGCCCAGGGACGTGCAGTCAGGGGAGGCAGTGCCTCCCCTGTCATTAATGATTAAGTTAATACAAAGAAGATGCATATGACACATATTCTGTGTCATATGTATCTTCTTAATATTATTCTTTACATTGCTCCCCTCTGTATGTGTTTGGGAGGCACCGATCGTGGTGCCTCCCGTTGTCTCTGGGGAAAGGTATGGGAGCGGGGGGCGGGCACGGGTGGGGACTAGCCATGGGCTGTAAAAGCCCATTGAAAATATATGGGAAAGCGGCACCATTAGAGGTGCCGCTTTCCTACAGGGACGTGCTTTCAACCTATGAAAGCACGTCCCTGTCAGTGAGGCCACAGTGATTGGCCAGCGGATCCGTCACTGGATCCGCTGTCAATCACTGTGTCGGCGACGCTGGCGGAGGAGGTGCGGGCGGCTGGATGCGGCGATGGTGTGGGCGGCGGGATGCGGCAGTGGTGCGGGCGGCAGCGGTGCGGGTGGCGGGTTGCGGCGGCGAAAATGTACCTTTATTTGCAGAGTTTGGCAGCGGAGCGGTTCCAGTTTCAAAAATGGCGCCTCAGCGTCATTTTTGAAATTCAAGATGGCCGCCGCGAGCCAATCACGGCTTGCCACGTCATCGCCCCGCCCCCTCCGGCTGACTTATATAAGTCAGCGCGAGGCGGAGGAGAGTCAGTCCGACGGCGGAGGAGGAGCTGTGAAGAGCTCCTGAAGAAAGAAGACGCCGGAAGTCCTGGCTGGGCGGCGGCTATGCTAAAGAGCTTAGCAGCCGCCGCCTACCAGGTGAAGACGCTGGAAGCCCTGGGGGGGGGGTGGCGCCCCCCAGGTGAAGACGCAGGAAGCCCTGGGAAGGCGGCGGCCACGCAAAAGAGCTTAAAGGCCGCCGCCCCCAGGTGAAGACCCAGTTTAATAAAGCTTATTTTCAAGACGTGTGGTGTTTTATTTTAATATTTTCTTTACAGGTGGACTACAGGTGCCAGCGGGCCCTTTATGTCCGGGCATGCTGGCACTTGTGGTTCTCCAAGTGCCAGCATGCTGGGGCAGGCTTGCTGGGACCTGTAGGCCACCTGTAAAGAACAATATTAACACACAATGAACCCCGCACCCACCGCCACCAGGGGTGCGGGGCATAGCACTGGGCTATCAGCCCAGTGCTGGTTATTGCTCGGGAGGGGGGACCCCATTTTTATTTTTTGGGGTTCCCACTTTCCGAGGAATTCCAACCCTGGACTGACTGGCTGGGGGGATGATTAATGTTATGGCAGGGGGACCCCACACTGAGTGTCTCCCCTGCTATGGCATTACTCCCCCTGGCTGGTTCTGCCTAGTGCTGGTTTTACTGATGTGTTGGGGGACCACACTTTTTTTTTTTTTCGGGAGGGGGGGGGGAGGGCTTGTTAGCTGCCAGTGCCTCCCCAACCAGTGACCTCACCGCACGTCACTGGGGTGTGGAGGGTGCGGATTGTGTAATCTAGACACCAGACCGTTAAGAAAGGACATCTGTGCGTTCATGCATACCCACAAGTTGCGTGAGAAATGAATTTTGTAACTCTTTCTCGTTGTCAAAAAAGTGTTGTAGTCGGGCATCCTCCTGTTCCTGCATTTCAGCATCGGAATCTCACAGCTGATTGACCAGGATTCTTATCATTATGTGCGTAGCTTCCTCCATCTTTGAAGTTTTTTTCTTCCGTTCAGGTACGTCAAAGACTAGAAATGGAGGTAAAAAAAAACAATTTCAAAATCAAATAGCAGTGATGTCAGCATGTATGTGCTTGAGGCCTCCTACCTCCTGCGCACTAGCTACACACTGCAACATATACATTTTCAGTATCGGTCAAGACAAAGGTATCATGTGTGAGTTATGGAAGTGCGCAATTGTAAACACTATGCACGATGTATCCTTTCTAAAGGATAATTTGTGCTGTTAGCGTGTAGGTGTGTACAGGCCTATGATGTTGTTATTACTCATAAATAGTGCAACAGCTAATGTGATCTTCCGATATTGATGAAATACATGACAGTCAGGAACTGAATGTGTAACGCAGCATTTAAAAATAATAACAAGTGCAAACAACATCATTGTGGAATACGGCCCATACTATTTACAGGATTTTAAATAAAACAAAAATCTTAAGTGTGTGTAAAGTAAAAAAAAACAACGTACTGTTCCTACGCAACTTTGGGGTCTCAGTCTGCGCAGAAGTTGATATCCCAGCCGGAGTCCCTGTGCTGATTACACTGGCATCGACCTCGATAGTATTGGTGACTGGGTGTCACGATCCGGGTATCTGGACGCCATTACCTGCCGATCAGGTGTCTTCTGAGACTGGCCCAGCGTTCCAAGTCCGGATCTCATCTGTGTCCACACTCTGTGCATCCCTCCTGTCGTTCTGAGACACTACTACAGCGACGCCATGTTTGAATCCAACATGGCGTCTCCCGTCCTCCGCGGCCTCCGCCGCCGTTCCTGTAATATTGCTGCAGGTTCTCAGAGTGGTTTATTATGCCTGCCGCGGCCTCCGCTGTCCTCCATGTGTCTCAGCATATAATTGCCATCTGGCGTCTCCTCTCCTCCGCGGCTGGCGCCGCCATTATCACTATGTTTACACATTACATTTCAAACCAGTTTTCCCTCCAGGTTCCAGCATGGGCGCAGCCATGTTGGATTTGATCACATGCTCCAATTCCTCCAATCCACCATCTCTGGAATCTGCATAATTGCCCAGCCAATGCCTGCATAGCAGCAGGTATAAGTATCCTGTGTCTAGGCCAGATAGATGTCAGTGCTTTGAATGTCATACCTTGTTCCAGTCTCTCTCTCCTGTGGCTTGTTTCTCCAGGTTCCAGTTCCTGTCTCCAGCATCCACAAAGAGACCCGCACCTGCTTTCCATCCTGCGGTGCAGCCTGACTTTACAGTCCTCCGTGGCTGTCCAGTTTCCAGCTATCTACTATCTGCTTCCAGCAGTCAGCTTTCAACAGATTTCAGCTTCTACCAAACACCGGTGCTGATCCAGCGGATCCTATCTTACCAGCAGTATCCACTACCACCGGTAATCATCTATCAGCTATTCTGTTTCTACGCTCACTAGCATCTCACATCGTCCACTCTGTATTTCATAACCTGGCTGATTCCATTCAGCACCCACTCTGTGTTTCATTACCTGGCTGATTCCATTCAGCATTCACTCTGTGTTTTATCACCTGGCTGATTCCATTCAGCACCCACTCTGTGTTTCATTATCTGGCTGATTCCATTCAGCATCCACTCCGTGTTTTACCATCTGGCTGGTTCCATCCAGCTGATACAGCAGCTTACTCAAATTACCAGATTCACCTGTTACAACTACTGGCATGTTCCTCGGCTATCTCCACTACTACAACCAGGCCTGGTAAGGATTTCCATCAAAGGACTTTAACATCTGTTCTAACCTACCAGTGCTCTGCAATACCTTCTACGGTTACGTGTTCCAGGAACTGTGTTATTTACCACTGTCAATTGCTAACCTTGAATGCTGCTTGTTGTATCACGGAGTCTGTTAATAAACTTTTATTTTGAATTTTAACTTGGTTGTCATGGTCACACCTTCGGGTAATTATTCTGCACTTACATGTCCAGGGGTCTGATTAAACCTCCCAGGTTTAACTTCATCTCAGCCCCTACAACTGAGGCTTCCTCCCATCAGCCTAAACCCTCAGTTGTGACACTGGGTCTCCCCCAGCAGCCATTGGATCGGTGTCACTGATCTCAGTGATGTCATCACAGAACATTGGTGGCGTCAATGGAATGGATTGGTTGTTCTCCAGGGTAGCGCTTCATGAGGATGCACAACTGGATGATGAAATGGCAATGGGATTAACCAGTGGAGAATTGCCAAAAACATACTTGCACTGATCGTAGTAAAGCCACTCCATTCTAGCAGCACCACTTTCCCTCCTGTTGTGGTCGTGAACTTTCTTGTCAAATTTTCTGAGCGCTTTAAATTTATTCACTACCTGCTGCTGTGTCCGCTCAATGCCCCTTGAGGTAAGTATCTTGGCATTGTAGGTGTATCAAGTCTTCTGAAGAGGAAAAGTGGAAAAGTTTCCCATAGTTTCTTCCTATCATTTACCAAGTATGTTTAATAAAATGATGGGTAGAATCTAATTGTTTGATTTGGGCAATTTACCAACTAGAAGGATTGCTGCATTTCCACCAGTGTCACCCATGTAAATGATAAAACATTATGATATTTGATGACATTTACTGTCGATATTATTCATTAAGAGGCCTATTCTTATTGCCTTAATTATTTTTACAAACTTATTCCTACATATTGTAATTTTTAAGTATTGCGCCATTCATTAACCTAGTAACGCAAGTGATACTGTATAACTGAAATCTCCTGACTACGATTCTCCCCCAATAGTTTCTACAGTCCCCATACTTTAGTACATTGATGTAGAAATTATGTTATTCATCAAATCCCAATTTTTTTTTCTCTGACGTCCTAGTGGATGCTGGGGACTCCGTAAGGACCATGGGGAATAGACGGCTCCGCAGGAGACTGGGCACATCTAAAGAAAGCTTTAGGACTATCTGGTGTGCACTGGCTCCTCCCCCTATGACCCTCCTCCAAGCCTCAGTTAGATTTCTGTGCCCGGCTGAGCTGGATGCACACTAGGGGCTCTCCTGAGCACCTAGAAAGAAAGTATAGTTTAGGTTTTTTATTTTCAGTGAGACCTGCTGGCAACAGGCTCACTGCACCGAGGGACTAAGGGGAGAAGAAGCGAACCTACCTAAGTGGTGGTAGCTTGGGCTTCTTAGGCTACTGGACACCATTAGCTCCAGATAGATCGAACACAGGACCCGACCTCGTCGTCCGTTCCCGGAGCTGCGCCGCCGCCCCCCTTACAGAGCCAGAAGCAAGAAGGTGGTCCGGAAAATCGGCGGCTGAAGTCTTCTGTCTTCTCCAAGGTAGCGCACAGCACTGCAGCTGTGCGCCATTGCTCCTCATGCACACCACATACTGCGGTCACTGATGGGTGCAGGGCGCTGGGGGGGGGGGCTCCCTGAGCAGCAATATTAACACCTTGGCTGGCGAACTGACACCATATATAGCCCCAGGGGCTATATAGGTGTTTATTAACCCCTGCCAGAACTTTTACAATAGCGGGAGAAAGCCCGCCAAAAAAGGGGCGGAGCCATCTCCCTCAGCACACTGGCGCCATTTTCCCTCACAGCTCTGCTGGAGGGATCGCTCCCTGGCTCTCCCCTGCAGTCCTGCACTACAGAAAAGGGTTAAAAAGAGAGGGGGGGCACAAATTAGGCGCAGTATATATATATATATATATATATATATATATATATATATTATGCAGCTATAAGGGAAAACACTCTCTATAGGTGATATCCCTGTGATATATACTGTAGCGCTCTGGTGTGTGCTGGCATACTCTCCCTCTGTCTCCCCAAAGGGCTTTGTGGGGTCCTGTCCTCTGTCAGAGCATTCCCTGTGTGTGTGCTGTGTGTCGGTACTGCTGTGTCGACATGTATGATGAGGATAATGATGTGGAGGCGGAGCAAATGCCTGTGAATGGGATATCACCCCCTGCGGGGTCGACACCGGTGTGGATGGACTTATGGAAGGAATTACGTGACAGTGTCAACTCCTTACATAAAAGGTTTGACGACATAGGACAGCCGGCTGCTCAGCTTGTGCCTGTCCAAGCGTCTCACATGTCATCAGGGGCTCTAAAACGCCCGCTACCTCAGATGGCAGACACAGATGTTGACACGGATACCGACTCCAGTGTCGACGACTATGAGACTAGTGTACCTTCCAATAGGGCAACCCGTTACACGATTGAGGCAATGAAAAATGTATTACACATTTCTGATAATACCCCAGATACCACAAAAAAGGGTATTATGTTTGGTGACAGAAAACTACCAGTAGTTTTCCTGCATCTGAGGAATTGATATGAGGTGTGTGAGGAAGCGTGGACTTCCCCCGATAAGAAATTGATAATTTCTAAGCAACGTACCCTTTTCCGCCAGAGGATAGGTCACGTTGGGAAATAACCCCTAGGGTAGATAAAGCGGTTACACGCTTATTTAAAAAGGTGGCACTACCGTCACGGATACGTCCGCCCTGAAGGACCTGCTGATAGAAAGCAGAAAACTACCCTTAAAGCTATATACACACACACGGGCATTATATTGAGACCTGCTATTGCCTCGGCATGGATGTGCAGTGCGGCAGCTGCGTGGTCAGATTCCCTGTCGGATAATATTTATACTATAGATAGGGACAATATTTTGCTGAAAATAGAGCATATAAAAGACGCTGTCTTATACATGCGTGATGCACAGAGGGATATTTGCCGTCTAATAAGCGCTATGTAAAACCATTGCCGCCAGACGGGGGTTATGGACTCGGCAATGGTCGGGCGATGCCGGTTCAAAACGGCACATGGAAGTTTGCCCTAGAAGGGGGTGGAACTGTTTGGGGATGGTCTTTCAGACCTCGTTTCCACAGCTACGGCTGGGAAATCAAAACTTTTGCCACAAGCTACCCCACAGCAAAAGTAAGCACTGTATTATCAGGTACAGTCCCTTCGGCCCCAGAAAAATAGAGGGCTAGAGGCTCATCTTTTCTGCCAAGAGGAAAAGGTAGAGGGAAAAAGCTGCAGCACACAGCTAGTTCCCGGGAGCAGAAGTCCTCCCCTGCGTCCGGTAAGTCCACAGCATGACGCTGGGGCTGCTCAGGCGGACCCGGGTACGGTGGGGGCCCGTCTCAGAAATTTCAGCGCACAGTGTGCTCTCTCACAGGTGGATCCCTGGGTTCTTCAAACAGTATCTCAGAGGTACAGGCTGGAATTCGAGACGTCTCCCCCCCGCCGTTTCCTAAAATCTGCCTTACCGGCAACTCCCTCTGCCAGGGAGGCAGTGTTGGTGGCTATCCAAAAAACTGTATTCACAGCAAGTGATTATCAAGGTACCCCTCCTTCAACAGGAAAAGGGTTACTTTTCCACAATGTTTGTGGTACCGAAACCGGACGGTTCGGTGAGACCCATCTTAACTTTAAAATCCTTGAACACATATAACAAACGATTCAAGTTCAAGATGGAATCGCTCAGGGCGATTATTGCGATCCTGGACGAGGGGGATTACAGGGTCTCTCTGGACATCAAGGATACTTACCTGCATGTCCCCATTTACCCTCCTCACCAGGAGTACCTCAAGATTGTGGTACAGGACTGTCACTATCAGTTCCAGACGCTGCCGTTTGGATTATCCACGGCACCGAGGGTCTTTACCATGGGTAATGACCGAAATGATGATACTCCTTCGCAAGAAGGGAGTTTTAATTATCCCGTACTTGGACGATCTCCTGATAAAGGCGAGGTCCAAGGACCAGTTGGTAAGGGGGTAGCACTTTCTCGGGAAGTGCTGCAACAGCAGGACTGGATTCTCAATTCCAAAGTCACAGCTGGTCCCGACGACACGTCTTCTGTTCCTGGGAATGATTCTGGAAACAGACCAGAAGAAAGTGTTTCTTCCAATGGAAAAAGCAGAGAAGTTGTCATCTCTAGTCAGAAACCTCCTAAGACCGGGACAGGTGTCGGTACATCAATGCACACGAGTCCTGGGAAAAATGGTAGCTTCGTACGAAGCAATTCCATTCGGAAAGTTCCACGCAAGGATTTTCCAGTGGGACCTGTTGGACAAATGGTCCGGGTCCCATCTCCAGATACAGCAGCGGATAACCCGGTCGGCAAGAACCAGGGTGTCGCTGCGGTGGTGGCTGCAGAGGGCTCATCTACTAGAGGGCCGCAGATTCGGAATACAGGACTGGGTCCTGGTGACCACGGATGCCAGCCTTCGGGGCTGGGGTGCAGTCACACAGGGAATAAAATTCCAAGGACTATGTCCAAACAGGAGTTTTTCACTCAACATAAATTTTCTGGAGATAAGAGCCATTTACAAGGCCCTAAGCAAAACAAGGCCCCTGCTTCACCAGCCGTACTGATCCAATCAGACAACATCACGGCGCTCGCCCATGTAAACAGGCAGGGCGGCACAAGAAGCAGGAGGGCGATGGCAGAAGCCACAGGGATTCCCCGTTGGGCGGAAAATCATGTGGTAGCACTGGCAGCAGTGTTCATTCCGGGAGTGGACAACTGGGAAGCAGACTTCCGCAGCAGACTCCACCCGGGAGAATAGGGACTTCATCCAGAAGTCTTCCAAATGCTGGTAAACCGTTGGGAAAGACCACAGGTGTGACATGATGGCGTCCCGCCTCAATAAAAAAAAAGATATTGCGCCAGGTCAAGGGAACCTCAGGCAATCGCTGTGGACGCTCTAGTGACACCGCGGGTGTACCAGTCGGTTTATGTGTTCCCTCCTCTCCCTCTCATACCCAAGGTACTGAGGATAATAAGAAAAAGAGGAGTAAGAACTATACTCATTGTTCCGGATTGGCCAAGAAGGGCTTGGTACCTGGAACTTCAGGAGATGATCTTAGAGGACCCATGGCCTCGGTCACTCAGACAGGATCTGCTGCAGCAGGGGCCCTGTCTGTTCAAAGACTTACCGCGGCTGCATTGACGGCATGGCGGTTGAACACCGGATCCTGAGTGAAAAAGGCATTCCGGAGGAAGTCATTCTTATCCTGATCAAAGCCAGGAAGGATGTCAGCCTGAAGTTCAGACGTTGTAAGGGAGTGCTGCATATTCAGCCCCTTCTTTGTGCCCCAGTGGCACCTTGGGATCTCAATGTGGTTTTGGAGTTTCTGGAATCACATTGGTTTGAGCCACTTAAAACCGTGGATTTGAAATATCTCACATGAAAAGTGGTCATGTGTTGGCTCTGGCTTCGGCCAGGCATGTGTCAGAATTGGCGGCTTTGTCATAAAAAAAGCCCTTACCTGACTTTCCATATGGATAGGGCAGAGTTGAGGACTCGTCCTCACTTTCTCCCGAAGGTGATATCAGGTTTTCACTTGTACCAACCTATTGTGGTGCCTGCGGCTACTAGGGACCTGGAGGATTCCAAGTTACTGGACGTAGTCAGGGCCCTGAAAAATTATATTTCCGGGACGGCTGGAGTCAGGAAAACTGACTAGCTGTTTATCCTAGATGCACTCAACAAGCTGGGTGATCCTGCTTCTAAGCAGACTATAGCGCGCTGGATTTGTAGCACTATTCAGCTTGCGCATTCTGCGGTGGGACTACCGCAGCCTAAATCTCTAAAAGCCCATTCCACAAGGAAGGTGGGCTCATCTTGGGCGGCTGCCCGAGGGGTCTCGGCTTTACAACTTGGCTGAGCTGCAACTTGGTCAGGGGCAAACACGTTTGCAAAATTTTATAAATTTGATACCCTGGCTGAGGAGGACCTGGAGTTCTCTCATTCGGTGCTGCAGAGTCATCCACACTCTCCCGCCCGTTTGGGAGCTTTGGTATAATCCCCATGGTCCTTACGGAGTCCCCAGCATCCACTAGGACGTCAGAGAAAATAAGATTTTACTCACCGGTAAATCTATTTCTCGTAGTCCGTAGTGGATGCTTGGCGCCCATCCCAAGTGCGGATTGTCTGCAATACTTGTAAATAGTTATTGTTACACAAATCGGGTTGTTATTGCGAACCATCTATTCAGAGGTTCCATTGTTATCATACTGTTAACCGGGGTTCTTCCTATCACGAGTTATACGGTGTGATTGGTGTGGCTGGTATGAGTCTTACCCGGGATTCAAAATCCTTCCTTATTGTGTCAGCTCTTCCGGGCACAGTGTCCTAACTGAGGCTTGGAGGAGGGTCATAGGGGGAGGAGCCAGTGCACACCAGATAGTCCTAAAGCTTTCTTTAGATGTGCCCAGTCTCCTGCGGAGCCGTCTATTCCCCATGGTCCTTACGGAGTCCCCAGCATCCACTACGGACTACGAGAAATAGATTTACCGGTGAGTAAAATCTTATTTTTTTGGGAACTTGTGAGAGTTACTGCCCCAAATGTGTTCTAAAGCCGTCATTTACATGGCAGCTTGTGTACCATAGTGATGTTTTCTGTTCTCTCCGTGCTGTTACCTCCCTGCTTGTGGCTCATAGCAGACCCAGAGAGGATGGGGGGGTCTCCATTGTAGGGTCCCAGTGCGCCATGTCTGATATGAGATGGCAGCATCTCCTGGAGCCCTCCATTCACCTCAACTGACACCCAGGTCACCTGTCCAGCAATCCTGGCTTATCGTGTACTCCATTGCTCCCCTGTCCCTAGGGAGGCCAATCCAAGGCCATTTTTTCAATCCAGGGTATTGAAAAATGGTCAATCCCAGGATTCCCGGAATACTCGGGATTGGCTTTCAATTGTGTCTGGCCATCCCCCACTCCCCGCCCCGCAGACATAAAAAAGTGTACAAACCTGCACAGCCGGGTAGCGGGTGGGGAGGAGGTGGCGGATGAGTGCAGGGGATCCGGCTGGTGAGTGCAGGGGAGCCGGGAAGAGGTGGCGGGTGAGTGCAGGGAGAACTGGGAGGAGGCGGCGGGTGAAGACCGCCGTACCTTCCGGCTCTGTGGCTGCTGACATCGCAGCGTGACCTCACAGTCACAGGTCACGCTGCGCAGGGGGAGCTGGGAGGAGGGAGCCGGGCAGCGTCTGAGTGTCCAGAGGACGGTCAACGCTGATCCCTCAATCCCCGGAATTGAAGCTTCCAATCCCGGGATTGAATCCCGGCCATTTTTGGGCCTAATTCCCGGGATCCCACTGATCCTGATCCCGGAATTGGCCTCCCTACCTGTCCCTGCACCAGAGCCTGAATGACCACTCTTACTGTACGTCTCCAGGACCAGAGAACAGGAACCATTTAGCACAGTGACCGCTGTTGGACACTGACAGGCGGTTGAAGGGCTCAGCCATAGAAACCCATTCCATTCTCTACAGAATGACTTACTTAAACTTCAAACCTGGGCCTCTAAATGGGGAATGAGGTTCAATATTGAAAATTGCAAAGTTATGCATTTTGGGACAAAAACCACACTTGCATCCTACACTCTAAATGGGGAAAATATAGGGGTAACTATGGTGGAAAAAGATTTGGGGGTGCTCATAGATAATAGGCTTAATAACAGTACACAATGTCAATATGCTGCAAAAAAGTCAAGTAAAGTGCTTGTGTACATAAAACGGGGCATTGAGACAAGGGATGAGAGTGTAATCCTGCCGCTCTATAAAGCATTGGTACGTCCGCACCTGGAATAGTGGCCCTCATTTCGAGTTGATCGCTCGCTAGCTGCTTTTAGCAGCAGTGCAAACGCTAAGCCGCCGCCCTCTGGGAGTGTATCTTAGCTTAGCAGAAGTGCGACCGAAAGGTTCGCAGTTCTGCTATTAAATATTTTCATGCAGTTTCAGAGTAGCTCCAGACCTACTCCTACCTTGCAATCACTGCAGACTGTTTAGTTCCTGGTTTGACGTCACATACACGCCATGCGTTCGGCCAGCCACTCCCCCGTTTCTCCAGCCACTCCTGCGTTTTCAGCTGGCACGCCTGCGTTTTTTAGCACACTCCCGGAAAACGGTCAGTTACCCCCCAGAAACGCCCCATTCATGTCAATCACTCACCGATCAGCAGAGCGACTGAAAAGCGTTGCTCCGCCTTGTGTAAAACTGCATAGTTTTGTGTGAAAGTACTTAGCGTGTGCGCATTGTGGCCCATACGCATGCGCAGAACAGCCAATTTTTTGCCTGGTTACTACGCTGCGAAAAACGGCAGCTAGCGATCAACTCGGAATGACCCCCATTGTGTGCAGTTCTGGGCACCGTATTATAAAAAAGATATCGGGGAACTAGAAAGAGTTCAAAGGTGTGCTACTAAACTGATTAAAGGGTTAGAGACACTGGAGTACGGGGAAAGGCTTACTAGGTTAAATATGTACACACTAGAAAAGAGGCGTCTAAGAGGAGACATTATTAATATCTTCAAATTAGAGATGAGCAGGTTCGGTTCGTCAAGATCCGAACCCCCCCGAACTTCACCTATTTTACAAGGGTCCGAGGCCGCCTCGGATCTTCCAGCCTTGCTCGGTTAACCCGAACACGGCCGAACGTCATCATCCCGCTGTCGGATTCTCGCAAGATTCGTATTCTATATAAAGAGCCGCGCGTCACCGCCATTTTCCACTCGTGCATTGGAGATTGAATGGAGAGGACATGGCTGCGTTCTCTCCCTGAAAAGCTCCGTAATCTGTGCTCAGTGTGCTGCAAATATCTGTGCTCAGTGTGCTGCAAATATCTGTGCTCAGTGTGCTGAAAATATCTACGTTCTCTGCCTGAAAACGCTCCATATCTGTGCTCAGTGTGCTGCAAATATCTGTGCTCAGTGTGCTGCATTGTGGGGACTGGGGACCACCAGTATTATAGTAGTACAGTACAGTAGGCCATTGCTGTATCTTGCAGCTCTGTGTCAAGTATACTATCTCTGTGCTGCATTATTGTGAGCAGTATATAGTAGGACAGTGCAGCATTTTGGTGACCAGCAGTATACATATATAGTACAGTACAGTAGGCCATTGCTGTATCTTGCAGCTCTGTGTCAAGTATACTATCTCTGTGCTGCATTATTGTGAGCAGTATATAGTAGGACAGTGTAGCATTTTGGTGACCAGCAGTATACATATATAGTACAGTACAGTAGGCCATTGCTGTATCTTGCAGCTCTGTGTCAAGTATACTATCTCTGTGCTGCATTATTGTGAGCAGTATATAGTAGGACAGTGCAGTATTTTGGTGACCAGCAGTATACATATAGTACAGTACAGTAGGCCATTGCTGTATCTTGCAGCTCTGTGTCAAGTATACTATCTCTGTGCTGCATTATTGTGAGCAGTATATAGTAGGACAGTGCAGCATTTTGGTGACCAGCAGTATACATATATAGTACAGTACAGTATGTCATTGCTGTGTATCTTGCAGCTCTGTGCCAAGTATACTATCTCTGTGCTGCATTATTGTGAGCAGTATATAGTAGGACAGTGCAGCATTTTGGTGACCAGCAGTATACATATATAGTACAGTACAGTAGGCCATTGCTGTGTATCTTGCAGCTCTGTGTCAAGTATACTATCTCTGTGATGCATTATTGTGACCAGTATGTATACTGTACTGTGCGATGTGTGTTATACACCTGGTGATTTTATACATCCTGTAATCTGTACTAAGCGATGTGTGAGATACACCTGGGGATTATACAGCCTATATTATTATTATTATTATCCTTTAGATGGCGCCACAAGGGTTCCGCAGCGCCTAATTACAGAGTACATAAATAATCAAACAGGAAAACAGCAACTTACAGTTGATGACAGTATAGGACAAGTACAGGGTAAATAAACATAGTTACATCAGCAGATGACACTGGAATAAGTATAAGGTGGCAGAAGACTGCTGGATGTGGTACAGTTGAAGATTATTAAAATAAGACAAAGGATAAGCACATGAGGGAAGAGGGCCCTGCTCGTGAGAGTTTACAATCTAAAAGGGAGGGGTAGACAGACATGGGTGACACAGACGGGGTACATAGAGAACGTGGAACAGAGGGTTAGGATGAGATTTGGCTGGGTTTGGTGAAGAAGTGGACCCCCAGAAGGCACAAGTCAATACTTAACATTGCAACATTTTACTGGGCTATGCAGGAGAAAATTAAAAATTGGGCGGAAAAAAATAGAATCAATAACTTCTACCGCTTTCAAAAAGGTCAATAGAAGCTGAAATAATGGACAACTACCTCATGGAAGCCAGATACAGTATACCAAACAGTACTTAGCAGAGTTAGGAATGAGTGCTTATGAAATACAGTAACATTTTGTCATATTTCAGAAACTGCATGGCTGGTCTCTTGCACTCTTTTGCTCTTATACACCACCTGCTTTAGGATTTATATTCAAAAACATTATGTCTCCATAATTCCAAAAACGTCAGTCTTCTTGGAAAGTGGTTTGTTCCTTTGTAAGAGAAAGAGAACAAACGTTCTCAAATAACGGTTTCTCAATTTCTTTTTCCTCTGGGAAGGGATTGTGGATTCGCAGGAATATCTGAGAATTTCTGTAATCAGAAAGCAGCGACTTTCCACAAATGTTTACGAATAATTCCAGTGATTTTGTCATTTTCTTCCAGTGATTTGGACCAATAATACCATTGATTAGAACAAATAATTACTGTGATATTGAGGTGTTTGTGTCGCTTAGCTTAGCCGTTCAGCGACCACAGTGTACCTCTTTTTCTCTTTTCTTTGCATCATGTACTGTTTGTGTTTGGGGCCAATTTTTTTAAGTGCCATCCTGTCTGACACTGCAGTGCCACTCCTAAATGGGCCAGGTGTTTGTGCCGGCCACTTGGGTCACTTAGCTTAGCCATCCAGCGACCTTGGTGCACCTCTTTTTTTCTTTGCATCATGTGCTGTTTGGGGACTATTTTTTTAAGTGCCATCCTGTCTAACACTGCAGTGCCACTCCTAGATGGGCCAGGTGTTTGTGCCGGCCACTTGGGTCGCTTAGCTTAGCCATCCAGTGACCGCCATCCAGCGACCTTGTTGCACCTCTTTTTTTCTTTTCATCATGTGCTGTTTGGGGACTATTTTTTTAAGTCCCATCATGTCTGACACTGCAGTGCCACTCCTAGATGGGCCAGGTGTTTGTGTCGGCCACGTGGGTCGCTTAGCTTAGTCATCCAGCGACCTCGGTGCAAATTTTAGGACTAAAAATTATATTGTGAGGTGTGAGGTGTTCAGAATAGACTGGAAATGAATGGAAATTATGGTTATTGAGGTTAATAATACTATGGGATCAAAATTACCCCCAAATTCTATGATTTTAAGCTGTTTTTGAGGTGGTTTTGAAAAAAAAAACTGAATCTAAAATACACCCGAAACCGACAAAACATTTTCAGGGAGGTTTTGCCAAAACGCGTCCGAATCCAAAACACGGCCGCGGAACCGAATCCAAAACCAAAACACAAAACCCGAAAAATTTCCGGTGCACATCTCTATTCAAATATGTAAAGGGTCATTACAAGGAGTTAGCAGGGGATTTGTTTATTAAAAGAACTCTGTATAGGACACGTGGGCACTCACTGAGGCTAGAAGAGAGAAAATTCCGTACACAACATAGGAAAGGGTTCTTCACGGTAAGGGCAATTAAGATTTGGAACTCCCTGCCAGAGAAGATAATAATGTCGGACTCTGTAAATGCATTTAACAATGGATTGGACAGTTTTCTAGCTGAAAAAAGTATCCAATGCTATAGCATTTAATATATTGTCATTAAGTATATGGGAGTGATACGAAATATAGTTGTCAATTGGTACAAAACCATTACTTCAGCTGATGCATTATAATGTGCACTCCTTAACAGGGTTGGACTAGCCCACAGGGGAACAGGGGAAACCACCGGTGGGCCCCACTGCCTGTGGGCTCTTCTCTTCTAGGGATCAGGTTCCAGACTCTATCCTAGTGCACTTCAATTATGCATTATACATATGTTACATTACATTATACGTCACAAGAATATGATTTATTATATATTTACTAAGGGGCACAGAACATGTACTCTGTAATGGTATGCCAAACCTCTGTGGTGGCTGCCCGTGCCCCCACTGTAGCCTGGCCACACCCATAAGCATGGACCCCTACAACAGCATTATCCCGGTGGGCCCTTCATGCCCCAGTCCGACACTGCTCCTTAATACAGAATACAGGTTGAACCTGATGGGCATTTTGCCTCTTTTCAACCTCATTAACTATGTTACTATGTTACTATGTATTAAGCTCCCGCCACAAAGTTTTTGTGCTTACATTAGTGCCAGTGGAAGTTCGGAACTCTTTAGCTATGGAATCAGCAGAACGTTGGTGACTCTTACGCACCATGCACCTTAGCAGTCGCTGATCTGTGATATTACGTGGTCTTCCACTTCATGGCTGAGTTGCTGTTGTTCCTAAACGCTTCCACTTTCTAACAATATCACTTAAAGCTGACTGTGGAATATACAGCAGGGATGAAATTTCACTAACCGTCTTAATGCAAAGGTGGCCTCCTATCACAGTACCACTCTTGAAGATACTGAGGTCTTCAGAATGACCCATTTCGTGTCACAAATATTTGCAAATGGAGAATGCATGGCTAGGTGATGGATTTTATACACCTGGTCTGATTGAAGCACCTGACTTCTATAATTAACAGATGTGGCCAAATACTTCTGTCTATATATTATTTATTATTTATTTATTTATTTATTTATTAGCAGTAGTGCAGCATATTCCGTTGCGCTTTACAATTAGAACAACAGTTAAACAAAACTGGGTAAAAACAGACAGACATAGAGGTAGGAAGTCCCTGCTCACTAGCTTACAATCTATAGGGAAATAGGCATTGATACACAAGGATAGATACTACCTATTGCATTATGGTCCACCAGATAGCTAGGTTCTTAATGGGTTGTATGATATGATCACCCAGCAATGTTGGAAGACAAAATATGTGAAGTTATGTATACTGTACAGAGAGGATGTAATTAGATAGGGAAGCATTGAAGGTTATGTGGGTGGTTCTGGAATCTGGCTTGTTTGAATAGGTGAGTTTTCAGGGAACGTTTAAAGGTTTGGAGACTAGAGGTGAGTCTTATTGTGCGTGGGATGACATTTCACAGAGTGTATATATATATAGTGTCTGTATATATATATATATATATATATATATATATATATATATTAGTGATGTGCACCGGAAATTTTTCGGGTTTTGTGTTTTGGTTTTGGGTTCGGTTCCGCGGTCGTGTTTTGGGTTCGGACGCGTTTTGGCAAAACCTCACCGAAAATTTTTTGTCATATTCGGGTGTGTTTTGGATTCGGGTGTTTTTTTCAAAAAACCCTAAAAAACAGCTTAAATCATAGAATGTGGGGGTCATTTTGATCCCATAGTATTATTAACCTCAATAACCATAATTTCCACTCATTTTCAGTCTATTCTGAACACCTCACACCTCACAATATTATTTTTAGTCCTAAAATTTGCACCGAGGTCGCTGGATGACTAAGCTAAGCGACACAAGTGGCCGACACAAACACCTGGCCCATCTAGGAGTGACACTGCAGTGTCAGGCAGGATGGCCCTTCAAAAAAATACTCCCCAAACAGCACATGATGCAAAGAAAAAAAGAGGCGCAATGAGGTAGCTGTGTGACTAAGCTAAGCGACCCTAGTGGCCGACACAAACACCTGGCCCATCTAGGAGTGACACTGCAGTGTCAGGCAGGATGGCCCTTCAAAAAAATACTCCCCAAACAGCACATGATGCAAAGAAAAAAAGAGGCACAATAAGGTAGCTGTGTGACTAAGCTAAGCGACCCTAGTGGCCGACACAAACACCTGGCCCATCTAGGAGTGGCACTGCAGTGTCAGACAGGATGGCACTTGAAAAAAATACTCCCCAAACAGCACATGATGCAAAGAAAAAAAGAGGCGCACCAAGGTCGCTGTGTGACTAAGCTAAGCGACACAAGTGGCCGACACAAACACCTGGCCCATCTAGGAGTGGCACTGCAGTGTCAGGCAGGATGGCCCTTCAAAAAAATACTCCCCAAACAGCACATGATGCAAAGAAAAAAAGAGGCGCAATGAGGTAGCTGTGTGACTAAGCTAAGCGACCCTAGTGGCCGACACAAACACCTGGCCCATCTAGGAGTGGCACTGCAGTGTCAGGCAGGATGGCACTTGAAAAAAAATACTCCCCAAACAGCACATGATGCAAAGAAAAAAAGAGGCGCAATGAGGTAGCTGTGTGACTAAGCTAAGCGACCCTAGTGGCCGACACAAACACCTGGCCCATCTAGGAGTGGCACTGCAGTGTCAGACAGGATGGCACTTGAAAAAAAAAACTCCCCAAACAGCACATGATGCAAAGAAAAAAAGAGGCGCAATGAGGTAGCTGTGTGACTAAGCTAAGCGACCCTAGTGGCAGACAAAAACACCTGGCCCATCTAGGAGTGGCACTGCAGTGTCAGACAGGATGGCACTTGAAAAAAATACTCCCCAAACAGCACATGATGCAAAGAAAAAAAGAGGCGCAATGAGGTAGCTGTGTGACTAAGCTAAGCGACCCTAGTGGCCGACACAAACACCTGGCCCATCTAGGAGTGACACTGCAGTGTCAGGCATGATGGCCCTTCAAAAAAATACTCCCCAGACAGCACATGATGCAAAGAAAAAAAGAGGCGCAATGAGGTAGCTGTGTGACTAAGCTAAGTGACCCTAGTGGCCGACACAAACACCTGGCCCATCTAGGAGTGGCACTGCAGTGTCAGACAGGATGGCACTTGAAAAAAATAGTCCCCAAACAGCACATGATGCAAAGAAAAAAAGAGGCGCACCAAGGTCGCTGTGTGACTAAGCTAAGCGACACAAGTGGCCGACACAAACACCTGGCCCATCTAGGAGTGGCACTGCAGTGTCAGGCAGGATGGCCCTTCAAAAAAATACTCCCCAGACAGCACATGATGCAAAGAAAAATGAAAGAATAAAGAGGTGCAAGATGGAATTGTCCTTGGGCCCTCCCACCCACCCTTATGTTGTATAAACAGTACATGCACACTTTAACGAACCCATCATTTCAGTGACAGGGTCTGCCACACGACTGTGACTGAAATGACTGGTTGGTTTGGGCCCCCACCAAAAAAGAAGCAATCAATCTCTCCTTGCACAAACTGGCTCTACAGAGGCAAGATGTCCACCTCCTCCTCATCGTCCGATTCATCACCCCTTTCACTGTGTACATCCCCCTCCTCACAGATTATTAATTCGTCCCCACTGGAATCCACCATCTCAGGTCCCAGTGTACTTTCTGGAGGCAATTGCTGCTGGTGAATGTCTCCACGGAGGAATTGATTATAATTCATTTTAATGAACATCATCTTCTCCACATTTTCTGGAAGTAACCTCGTACGCCGATTGCTGACAAGGTGAGCGGCTGCACTAAACACTCTTTCGGAGTACACACTGGAGGGAGGGCAACTTAGGTAGAATAAAGCCAGTTTGTGCAAGGGCCTCCAAATTGCCTCTTTTTCCTGCCAGTATACGTACGGACTGTCTGACGTGCCTACTTGGATGCGGTCACTCATATAATCCTCCACCATTCTTTCAATGGTGAGAGAATCATATGCAGTGACAGTAGACGACATGTCAGTAATCGTTGGCAGGTCCTTCAGTCCGGACCAGATGTCAGCACTCGCTCCAGACTGCCCTGCATCACCGCCAGCGGGTGGGCTCGGAATTCTTAGCCTTTTCCTCGCACCCCCAGTTGCGGGAGAATGTGAAGGAGGAGCTGTTGATGGGTCACGTTCCGCTTGACTTGACAATTTTCTCACCAGCAGGTCTTTGAACCCCTGCAGACTTGTGTTTGCCGGAAAGAGAGATACAACGTAGGTTTTAAATCTAGGATCGAGCACGGTGGCCAAAATGTAGTGCTCTGATTTCAACAGATTGACCACCCGTGAATCCTGGTTAAGCGAATGAAGGGCTCCATCCACAAGTCCCACATGCCTAGCGGAATCGCTCTGTTTTAGCTCCTCCTTCAATGTCTCCAGCTTCTTCTGCAAAAGCCTGATGAGGGGAATGACCTGACTCAGGCTGGTAGTGTCTGAACTGACTTCACGTGTGGCAAGTTCAAAGGGTTGCAGAACCTTACACAACATTGAAATCATTCTCCACTGCGCTTGAGACAGGTGCATTCCACCTCCTTTGCCTATATCGTGGCCAGATGTATAGGCTTGAATGGCCTTTTGCTGCTCCTCCATCCTCTGAAGCATATAGATGGTTGAATTCCACCTCGTTACCACCTCTTGCTTCAGATGATGGCAGGGCAGGTTCAGGTATTTTTGGTGGTGCTCCAGTCTTCTGTACGCGGTGCCTGAACGCCGAAAGTGGCCCGCAATTCTTCGGGCCACCGACAGCATCTCTTGCACGCCCCTGTCGTTTTTTAAATAATTCTGCACCACCAAATTCAAGGTATGTGCAAAACATGGGACGTGCTGGAATTTGCCCAGATGTAATGCACGCACAATATTGGTGGCGTTGTCCGATGTCACAAATCCACAGGAGAGTCCAATTGGGGTAAGCCATTCTGCGATGATCTTCCTCAGTTGCCGTAAGAGGTTTTCAGCTGTGTGCCTATTCTGGAAAGCGGTGATACAAAGCGTAGCCTTCCTAGGAACAAGTTGGCGTTTGCGAGATGCTGCTACTGGTGCAGCCGCTGCTGTTCTTGCAGCGGGAGGCAATACATCTACCCAGTGGGCTGTCCCAGTCATATAGTCCTGAGTCTGCCCTGCTCCACTTGTCCACATGTCCGTGGTTAAGTGGACATTGGGTACAACTGCATTTTTTTGGACACTGGTGAGTCTTTTTCTGAGGTCTGTGTACATTTTCGGTATCGCCTGCCTAGTGAAATGGAACCTAGATGGTATTTGGTACCGGGGACACAGTACCTCAGTCAAGTCTATAGTTGGCTCTGAATTAACGATGGATACCGGAACCACATTTCTCACCGCCCAGGCTGCCAAGGCCTCAGTTATCCGCTTTGCAGCAGGATGACTGCTGTGATATTTCATCTTCCTCGCAAAGGACTGTTGGACAGTCAATTGCTTACTTGAAGTAGTACAAGTGGTCTTCCGACTGCCCCTCTGGGATGACGATCGACTCCCAGCAGCAACAACAGCAGCGCCGGCAGCAGTAGGCGTTACACTCAAGGATGCATCGGAGGAATCCCAGGCAGGAGAGGACTCGTCAGACTTGCCAGTGACATGGCCTGCAGGACTATTGGCTTTCCTGGGTAAGGAGGAAATTGACACTGAGGGAGTTGGTGGTGTGGTTTGCAGGAGCTTGGTTACAAGAGGAAGGGATTTAGTGGTCAGTGGACTGCTTCCGCTGTCACCCAAAGTTTTTGAACTTGTCACTGACTTATGATGAATGCGCTGCAGGTGACGTATAAGGGAGGATGTTCCGAGGTGGTTAACGTCCTTACCCCTACTTATTACACCTTGACAAAGGCAACACACGGCTTGACACCTGTTGTCCGCATTTCTGTTGAAATAATTCCACACCGAAGAGCTGATTTTTTTTGTATTTTGACCAGGCATGTCTATGGCCATATTCCTCCCACGGACAACAGGTGTCTCCCCGGGTGCCTGACTTAAACAAACCACCTCACCATCAGAATCCTCCTTGTCAATTTCCTCCCCAGCGCCAGCAACACCCATATCCTCCTCATCCTGGTGTACTTCAACACTGACATCTTCTATTTGACTATCAGGAACTGGACTGCGGGTGCTCCTTCCAGCACTTGCAGGGGGCGTGCAAATGGTGGAAGGCGCAAGCTCTTCCCGTCCAGTGTTGGGAAGGTCAGGCATCGCAACCGACACAATTGGACTCTCCTTGGGGATTTGTGATTTTGTAGAACGCACAGTTCTTTGCTGTGTTTTTGCCAGCTTAAGTCTTTTTTTTTTTCTAGCGAGAGGATGAGTGCTTCCATCCTCATGTGAAGCTGAACCACTAGCCATGAACATAGGCCAGGGCCTCAGCTGATCCTTGCCACTCCGTGTCGTAAATGGCATATTGGCAAGTTTACGCTTCTCCTCAGACGCTTTTAATTTAGATTTTTGGGTCATTTTACTGAACTTTTGTGTTTTCGATTTTACCTGCTCTCTACTATGACATTGGGCATCGACCTTGGCAGACGACGTTGATGGCATTTCATCGTCTCGGCCATGACTAGTGGCAGCAGCTTCAGCACGAGGTGGAAGTGGATCTTGATCTTTCCCTATTTTTTTAACCTCCACATTTTTGTTCTCCATATTTTAATGTGTGTTATTAAATGCCAGTATCAATAGTCTAAAATAGTCCAAAATAGTCTAAAAAAAAGCCACCACAGGTATACAATGTAGATGGATGGATAGTATACTTAATGGATGACGAGTGACGACACAGAGGTAGGTACAGCAGAGGCCTACCGTACTGCTATATACAGTATAGTGGACCTGGTGGACACTGTCAGCAAACTGCTAAACTAGTCTAAAAAAAAGCCACCACAGGTATACAATGTAGATGGATGGATAGTATACTTAATGGATGACGAGTGACGACACAGGTAGGTACAGTAGTGGCCTACCATACTGCTATATACAGTATAATGGACCTGGCCGACACTGTCAGCAAACTGCTAAACTAGTCTAAAAAAAAAGCCACCACAGGTATACAATGTAGATGGATGGATAGTATACTTAATGGATGACGAGTGACGACACAGAGGTAGGTACAGCAGTGGCCTAAAGTACTGCTATATATAGTATACTGGACCTGGTGGACACTGTCAGCAAACTGCTAAACTAGTCTAAAAAAAAGGCACCACAGGTATACAATGTAGATGGATGGATAGTATACTTAATGGATGATGAGTGACGACAGAGAGGTAGGTACAGCAGTGGCCTACCGTACTGCTATATACAGTATAAAGGACCTGGTGGACACTGTCAGCAAACTGCTAAACTAGTCTAAAAAAAAGCCACCACAGGTATACAATATAGATGGATGGATAGTATACTTAATGGATGACGAGTGACGACACAGAGGTAGGTACAGCAGTGGCCTACCGTACTGCTATATACAGTATAATGGACCTGGTGGACACTATCAGCAAACTGCTAAACTAGTCTAAAAAAAAGCCACCACAGGTATACAATGTAGATGGATGGATAGTATACTTAATGGATGACGAGTGACGACACAGAGGTAGGTACAGCAGTGGCCTACCGTACTGCTATATATAGTATACTGGACCTGGTGGACACTGTCAGCAAACTGCTAAACTAGTCTAAAAAAAAGCCACCACAGGTATACAATGTAGATGGATGGATAGTATACTTAATGGATGACGAGTGACGACACAGAGGTAGGTACAGCAGTGGCCTACCGTACTGCTATATACAGTATAATGGACCTGGTGGACACTGTCAGCAAACTGCTTGACTAGTCTAAAAAAAAGCCACCACAGGTATACAATGTAGATGGATGGATAGTATACTTAATGGATGACGAGTGACGACACAGAGGTAGGTACAGCAGTGGCCTACCGTACTGCTATATACAGTATAATGGACCTGGTGGACACTGTCAGCAAACTGCTAAACTAGTCTAAAAAAAAGCCACCACAGGTATACAATGTAGATGGATGGATAGTATACTTAATGGATGACGAGTGACGACACAGAGGTAGGTACAGCAGTGGCCTACCGTACTGCTATATATAGTATACTGGACCTGGTGGACACTGTCAGCAAACTGCTAAACTAGTCTAAAAAAAAGCCACCACAGGTATACAATGTAGATGGATGGATAGTATACTTAATGGATGACGAGTGACGACACAGAGGTAGGTACAGCAGTGGCCTACCGTACTGCTATATACAGTATAATGGACCTGGTGGACACTGTCAGCAAACTGCTTGACTAGTCTAAAAAAAAGCCACCACAGGTATACAATGTAGATGGATGGATAGTATACTTAATGGATGACGAGTGACGACACAGAGGTAGGTACAGCAGTGGCCTACCGTACTGCTATATACAGTATAATGGACCTGGTGGACACTGTCAGCAAACTGCTAAACTAGTCTAAAAAAAAAGCCACCACAGGTATACAATGTAGATGGATGGATAGTATTCTTAATGGATGACAAGTGATGACACAGAGGTAGGTACAGCAGTGGCCTACCGTACTGCTATATATAGTATACTGGACCTGGTGGACACTGTCAGCAAACTGCTAAACTAGTCTAAAAAAAAGCCACCACAGGTATACAATGTAGATTGATGGATAGTATACTTAATGGATGACGAGTGACGACACAGAGGTAGGTACAGCAGTGTCCTACCGTACTGCTATATACCGTATAATGGACCCGGTGGACACTGTCAGCAAACTGCTAAACTAGTCTAAAAAAAAGCCACCACAGGTATACAATGTAGATGGATGGATAGTATACTTAATGGATGATGAGTGACGACACAAAGGTAGGTACAGCAGTGGCCTACCGTACTGCTATATACAGTATAATGGACCTGGTGGACACTGTCAGCAAACTGCTAAACTAGTCTAAAAAAAAGCCACCACAGGTATACAATGTAGATGGATGGATAGTATACTTATTGGATGACGAGTGACGACACAGAGGTAGGTACAGCAGTGTCCAACCGTACTGCTATATACAGTATAATGGACCTGGTGGACACTGTCAGCAAACTGCTAAACTAGTCTAAAAAAAAGCCACCAAAGGTATACAATGTAGATGGATGGATAGTATACTTAATGGATGATGAGTGACGACACAGAGGTAGGTACAGCAGTGGCCTACCGTACTGCTATATACAGTATAATGGACCTGGTGGACACTGTCAGCAAACTGCTAAACTAGTCTAAAAAAAAGCCACCATAGGTATACAATGTAGATGGATGGATAGTATACTTAATGGATGACGAGTGACGACACAGAGGTAGGTACAGCAGTGGCCTACCGTACTGCTATATACAGTATAATGGACCTGGTGGACACTTTCAGCAAACTGCTAAACTAGTCTAAAAAAAAAGCCACCACAGGTATACAATGTAGATGGATGGATAGTATACTTAATGGATGACGAGTGACGACACAGAGGTAGGTACAGCAGTGGCCTACCGTACTGCTATATACAGTATAATGGACCTGGTGGACACTGTCAGCAAACTGCTAAACTAGTCTAAAAAAAAGCCACCACAGGTATACAATGTAGATGGATGGATAGTATACTTAATGGATGACGAGTGACGACACAGAGGTAGGTACAGCAGTGGCCTACCGTACTGCTATATACAGTATAATGGACTTGGTGGACACTGTCAGCAAACTGCTAAACTAGTCTAAAAAAAAGCCACCACAGGTATACAATGTAGATGGATGGATAGTATACTTAATGGATGACGAGTGACGACACAGAGGTAGGTACAGCAGTGGCCTACCGTACTGCTATATACAGTATAATGGACCTGGTGGACACTTTCAGCAAACTGCTAAACTAGTCTAAAAAAAAAGCCACCAGAGGTATACAATGTAGATGGATGGATAGTATACTTAATGGATGACGAGTGATTACACAGAGGTAGGTACAGCAGTGGCCTACCGTACTGCTATATAAAGTATACTGGACCTGGTGGACACTGTCAGCAAACTGCTAACCTAACTAAAAATAAGGCACCACAGGTATACAATGTAGATGGATGGATAATAGTATACTTAATGGATGACGAGTGACGACACAGAGGTAGGTACAGCAGTTGCCTACCGTACTGCTATATATAGTATACTGGACCTGGTGGACACTGTCAGCAAACTGCTAAACTAGTCTAAAAAAAAGGCACCACAGGAGTGTTTTTCAGGGAGACAAACGTATACTGGTGGTCACTGTCAGCAAACCTCTGCACTGTACTCCTGCTATAGCTGCTCCCCAGTCCCCACAATTAAGCAGTGTGAGCACTCAGCACAGATATATCATGCAGCACACTGAGCACAGATATGGTATGGAGCGTTTTTTTCAGGCAGAGAACGGATAAAAAACTGGTGGTCACTATCAGCAAAACTCTGCACAATTATAGTAATAAACAAGCAATCAGATCAACTGTCTTCTACTAGTATTAGTATATAAACGGAGAGGACGCCAGCCACGTCCTCTCCCTATCATCTCCAATGCACGTGTGAAAATGGCGGCGACGCGCGGCTGCTTTTATAGAATCAGAATCTCGCGAGAATCCGACAGCGGGATGATGACGTTCGGGCGCGCTCGGGTTAACCGAGCCATACGGGAGAATCCGAGTATGGCTCGGACCCGTGTAAAAAGGGTGACGTTCGGGGGGGTTTGGTTTCTCGGAAACCGAACCCGCTCATCACTAATATATATATATAAATATATATATATATATATATTTATTAGTGATGAGCGGGTTCGGTTCCTCGGAAAACGTACCCCCCCGAATCTTCTCGCGAGATTCGGATACTATATAAGGAGCCGCACGTCGCCGCCATTTTCACTCGTGCATTGGAAATGTTAGGGAGAGGACGTGACTGGAGTCCTCTCCGTTTGTGCTTATTGCTTAATTGTGGGGACTGGGGAGCAGCTGTATTATATAGGAGGAATACAGTGCAGAGTTTTGCTGATCAGTGACCACCAGTTTTATCCGTTCTCTGCCTGAAAAACGTTCGGGAGAGGACGTGGCTGGCGTCCTCTCCGTTTATGTTGATGCATTGCAAATATTTTGTGCTTGCTTATTACTTAATTGTGGGGACTGGGGAGCAGCTGTATATAGGAGGAGTGCAGTGCAGAGTTTTGCTGACAGTGACCACCAGTAATACGTTGTCTGCCTGAAAAACACTCCATATCTGTGCTCAGTGTGCTGCATATATCTGTGCTCACACTGCTTTATTGAGGGCCCAAGGACAATTCCATCTTGCACCTCTTTTTTCTTTCATTTTTCTTTGCGTCATGTGCTGTTTGGGGAGTGTTTTTTGGAAGGGCCATCCTGCGTGACACTGCAGTGCCACTCCTAGATGGGCCAGGTGTTTCTGTCGGCCACTTGTGTCGCTTAGCTTAGTCACACAGCGACCTTGGTGCGCCTCTTTTTTTCTTTGCATCATGTGCTGTTTGGGGACAATTTTTTTGAAGTGCCATCCTGTCTGATACTGCAGTGCCACTCCTAGATGGGCCAGGTGTTTGTGTCGACCACTTGGGTCGCTTAGCTTAGTCACACAGCGACCTTGGTGCGCCTCTTTTTTTTCTTTGCATCATGTGCTGTTTGGGGACAATGTTTTTGAAGTACCATCCTGTCTGACACTGCAGTGCCACTCCTAGATGGGCCAGGTGTTTGTGTCGGCCACTTGTGTCGCTTACCTTAGTCACACAGCGACCTTGGTGCGCCTCTTTTTTTCTTTGCATCATGTGCTGTTTGGGGACTATTTTTTTGAAGTGCCATCCTGCCTGACACTGCAGTGCCACTCCTAGATGGGCCAGGTGTTTGTGTCGGCCACTTTTGTCGCTTAGCTTAGCCATCCAGCGACCTCGGTGCAAATTTTAGGACTAAAAATAATATTGTGAGGTGTGAGGTGTTCAGAATAGACTGAAAATGAGTGGAAATTATGGTTATTGAGGTTAATAATACTATGGGATCAAAATGACCCCCAAATTCTATGATTTAAGCTGTTTTTGAGGGGTTTTTGTAAAAAAACACCCGAATCCAAAACACACCCGAATCCGACAAAAAATTTTCAGGGAGGTTTTGCCAAAATGCGTCCGAATCCAAAACACGGCCGCGGAACCGAATCCAAAACCAAAACACAAAACCCGACAAATTTCCGGTGCACATCTCTAATATATATATATATATATATATATATATATATATATATATATATATATATTAGTGATGAGCGGGTTCGGTTTCTCGGAAACCGAACCCCCCCGAACTCCACCCTTTTTACACGGGTCCGAGCCATATTTGGATTCTCCCGTATGGCTCGAGCGCGCCCGAACGTCATTATCCCGCTGTCGGATTCTCGCGAGATTCGGATTCTATACAAGCAGCCGCGCGTCGCCGCCATTTTCACTCGTGCATTGGAAATGTTAGGGAGAGGACGTGGCTGGCGTCCTCTCCGTTTATGTTGATGCATTGCAAATATTTTGTGCTTGCTTATTACTTAATTGTGGGGACTGGGGAGCATCTGTATATAGGAGGAGTGCAGTGCAGAGTTTTGCTGACAGTGACCACCAGTAATACGTTTTCTGCCTGAAAAACACTCCATATCTGTGCTCAGTGTGCTGCATATATCTGTGCTCACACTGCTTTATTGTGGGGACTGGGGACCAGCAGTATTATATAGGAGGAGTACAGTACAGTGCAGAGTTTTGCTGACCAGTGACCACCAGTATACGTTGTCTGCCTGAAAAACGCTCCATATCTGTGCTCAGTGTGCTGCATATATCTGTGCTCACACTGCTTAATTGTGGGGACTGGGGAGCAGCTGTATTATATAGCAGGAGTACAGTGCGGAGTTTTGCTGACAGTGACCACCAGTGACCACCAGTATACGTTGTCTGCCTGAAAAACACTCCATATCTGTGCTCAGTTTGCTGCTTTATTGTGGGGACTGGGGACATATTATATTATATATTATATAGGAGAAGTACAGTGCAGAGTTTTGCTGACCAGTGACCACCAGTATATAATATATAGCATTACGGTACAGTAGGCCACTGCTGTACCTACCTCTGTGTCGTCATTAAGTATACTATCCATCTAGATTCTATACCTATGGTGCATTTCAGTTGTGCAGTTTGCTGACACAGTGACCACCAGTATATATAGCAGTACGGTACGGAAGGCCACTGCTGTACCTACCTCTGTGTCGTCATTAAGTATACTATCCATCAACATTCTATACCTGTGATGCATTTTAGTTTTGCAGTTTGCTGACACAGTGACCACCAGTGTACTGTATATAGCAGTACGGTACGGAAGGCCACTGCTGTACCTACCTCTGTGTCGTCATTAAGTATACTATCCATCTACATTCTATACCTGTGGTGCATTTTAGTTTTGCAGTTTGCTGACACAGTGATCACCAGTATACTATATATAGCAGTATGGTACGGAAGGCCACTGCTCTACCTACCTCTGTGTCGTCATTAAGTATACTATCCATCCACATTCTATACCTGTGGTGCATTTTAGTTTTGCAGTTTGCTGACACAGTGACCACCAGTATACTATATATAGCAGTACGGTACGGAAGGCCACTGCTGTACCTACCTCTGTGTCGTCATTAAGTATACTATCCATCTACATTCTATACCTGTGGTGCATTTTAGTTTTGCAGTTTGCTGACACAGTGACCACCAGTATATATAGCAGTACGGTACGGAAGGCCACTGCTGTACCTACCTCTGTGTCATCATTAAGTATACTATCAATCTACATTCTATACCTGTGGTGCATTTTAGTTTTGCAGTTTGCTGACACAGTGACCACCAGTATACTATATATAGCAGTATGGTACGGAAGGCCACTGCTGTACCTACCTCTGTGTCGTCATTAAGTATACTATCCATCTACATTCTATACCTGTGGTGCATTTTAGTTTTGCAGTTTGCTGACACAGTGACCACAAGAATACTATATATAGCAGTACGGTACGGAAGGCCACTGCTGTACTTACCTCTGTGTCGTCATTAAGTATACTATCCATCTACATTCTATACCTGTGGTTCATTTTAGTTTTGCAGTTTGCTGACACAGTGACCACCAGTATACTATATATAGCAGTACGGTACAGAAGGCCACTGCTGTACCTACCTCTGTGTCGTCATTAAGTATACTATCCATCTACATTCTATACCTGTGGTGCATTTTAGTTTTGCAGTTTGCTGACACAGTGACCACCAGTATACTATATATAGCAGTACGGTACGGAAGGCCACTGCTGTACCTACCTCTGTGTCGTCATTAAGTATACTATCCATCTGGATTCTATACCTGTGGTGCATTTCAGTTTTGCAGTTTGCTGACACAGTGACCACCAGTATATTATATATAGCAGTACGGTACGGAAGGCCACTCCTGTACCTACCTCTGTGTCGTCATTAAGTATACTATCCATCTAGATTCTATACCTGTGGTGCATTTCAGTTGTGCAGTTTGCTGACACAGTGACCACCAGTATATATAGCAGTACGGTACGGAAGGCCACTGCTGTACCTACCTCTGTGTCGTCATTAAGTATACTATCCATCTACATTCTATACCTGTGATGCATTTTAGTTTTGCAGTTTGCTGACACAGTGATCACCAGTATACTATATATAGCAGTATGGTACGGAAGGCCACTGCTCTACCTACCTCTGTGTCGTCATTAAGTATACTATCCATCTACATTCTATACCTGTGGTGCATTTTAGTTTTGCAGTTTGCTGACACAGTGACCACCAGTATACTATATATAGCAGTACGGTACGGAAGGCCACTGCTGTACCTACCTCTGTGTCGTCATTAAGTATACTATCCATCTACATTCTATACCTGTGGTGCATTTTAGTTTTGCAGTTTGCTGACACAGTGACCACCAGTATATATAGCAGTACGATACGGAAGGCCACTGCTGTGCCTACCTCTGTGTCATCATTAAGTATACTATCCATCTACATTCTATACCTGTGGTGCATTTTAGTTTTGCAGTTTGCTGACACAGTGACCACCAGTATACTATATATAGCAGTATGGTACGGAAGGCCACTGCTGTACCTACCTCTGTGTCGTCATTAAGTATACTACCCATCTACATTCTATACCTGTGGTGCATCTTAGTTTTGCAGTTTGCTATCACAGTGACCACCAGAATACTATATATAGCAGTACGGTACGGAAGGCCACTGCTGTACCAACCTCTGTGTCGTTATTAAGTATACTATCCATCTAGATTCTATACCTGTGGTGCATTTTAGTTTTGCAGTTTGCTGACACAGTGACCACCAGTATACTATATATAGCAGTACGGTACAGAAGGCCACTGCTGTACCTACCTCTGTGTCGTCATTAAGTATACTATCCATCTACATTCTATACCTGTGGTGCATTTTAGTTTTGCAGTTTGCTGACACAGTGACCACCAGTATACTATATATATAGCAGTACGGTATGGAAGGCCACTGCTGTACCTACCTCTGTGTCGTGAAGTAAACTATCCATCTAGATTCTATACCTGTGGTGCATTTTAGTTTTGCAGTTTGCTGACAGTGACCACCAGTATATATAGCAGTACGGTACGGAAGGCCACTGCTCTACCTACCTCTGTGTCGTCATTAAGTATACTATCCATCTACATTCTATACCTGTGGTGCATTTTAGTTTTGCAGTTTGCTGACACAGTGACCACCAGTATACTATATATAGCAGTACGGTACGGAAGGCCACTGCTGTACCAACCTCTGTGTCGTCATTAAGTATACTATCCATGTACATTCTATACCTGTGGTGCATTTTAGTTTTGCAGTTTGCTGACACAGTGACCACCAGTATACTATATATAGCAGTACTGTACAGAAGGCCACTGCTGTACCTACCTCTGTGTCGTCATTAAGTATACTATCCATCTACATTCTATACCTGTGGTGCATCCTAATTTTGCAGTTTGCTGACACAGTGACCACCAGAATACTATATATAGCAGTACGGTACGGAAGGCCACTGCTGTACCTACCTCTGTGTCGTCATTAAGTATACTATCCATCTACATTCTATACCTGTGGTGCATTTTAGTTTTGCAGTTTGCTGACACAGTGACCACCAGTATACTATATATAGCAGTACGGTACAGAAGGCCACTGCTGTACCTACCTCTGTGTCATCATTAAGTATACTATCCATCTACATTCTACACCTGTGGTGCATTTTAGTTTTGCAGTTTGCTGACACAGTGACCACCAGTATACTATATATAGCAGTACGGTACGGAAGGCCACTGCTGTACCTACCTCTGTGTCGTCATTAAGTATACTATCCATTTACATTCTATACCTGTGGTGCATTTTAGTTTTGCAGTTTGCTGACACAGTGACCACCAGTATACTATATATAGCAGTACGGTACAGAAGGCCACTGCTGTACCTACCTCTGTGTCATCATTAAGTATACTATCCATCTACATTCTATACCTGTGGTGCATTTTAGTTTTGCAGTTTGCTGACACAGTGACCACCAGTATACTATATATAGCAGTACGGTACGGAAGGCCACTGCTGTACCAACCTCTGTGTCGTCATTAAGTATACTATCCATCTACATTCTATACCTGTGGTGCATTTTAGTTTTGCAGTTTGCTGACACAGTGACCACCAGTATACTATATATAGCAGTACGGTACAGAAGGCCACTGCTGTACCTACCTCTGTGTCGTCATTAAGTATACTATCCATCTGCATTCTATACCTGTGGTGCATCCCAGTTTTGCAGTTTGCTGACACAGTGACCACCAGAATACTATATATAGCAGTACGGTACGGAAGGCCGCTGCTTTACCTACCTCTGTGTCGTCATTAAGTATACTATCCATCTACATTCTATACCTGTGGTGCATTTTAGTTTTGCAGTTTGCTGACACAGTGACAACCAGTATACTATATATAGCAGTACGGTACAGAAGGCCACTGCTGTACCTACCTCTGTGTCGTCATTAAGTATACTATCCATCTACATTCTACACCTGTGGAGCATTTTAGTTTTGCAGTTTGCTGACACAGTGACCACCAGTATACTATTTATAGCAGTACGGTACGGAAGGCCACTGCTGTACCTACCTCTGTGTCGTCATTAAGTATACTATCCATCTACATTCTATACCTGTGGTGCATTTTAGTTTTGCAGTTTGCTGACACAGTGACCACCAGTATACTATATATAGCAGTAACGGTACGGAAGGCCACAGCTGTACCTACCTCTGTGTCGTCATTAAGTATACTATCCATCTACATTCTATACCTGTGGTGCATTTTAGTTTTGCAGTTTGCTGACACAGTGACCATCAGTATACTATATATAGCAGTACGGTACAGAAGGCCACTGCTGTACCTACCTCTGTGTCATCATTAAGTATACTTTCCATCTACATTCTATACCTGTGGTGCATTTTAGTTTTGCAGTTTGCTGACACAGTGACCACCAGTATACTATATATAGCAGTACGGTATGGAAGGCCACTGCTGTACCTACCTCTGTGTCATCATTAAGTATACTATCCATCTACATTCTATAACTGTGGTGCATTTTAGTTTTGCAGTTTGCTGACACAGTGACCACCAGTATACTATATATAGCAGTACGGTACGGAAGGCCACTGCTGTACCTACCTCTGTGTCGTGAAGTATACTATCCATCTAGATTCTATACCTGTGGTGCATTTTAGTTTTGCAGTTTGCTGACAGTGACCACCAGTATATATAGCAGTACGGTACGGAAGGCCACTGCTGTACCAACCTCTGTGTCATCATTAAGTATACTATCCATCTACATTCTATACCTGTGGTGCATTTTAGTTTTGCAGTTTGCTGACACAGTGACCACCAGTATACTATATATAGCAGTACGGTACAGAAGGCCACTGCTGTACCTACCTCTGTGTCGTCATTAAGTATACTATCCATCTACATTCTATACCTGTGGTGCATTTTAGTTTTGCAGTTTGCTGACAGTGACCACCAGTATAAATAGCAGTACTGTACGGAAGGCCACTGCTCTACCTACCTCTGTGTCATCAAGTATACTATCCATCTAGATTCTATACCTGTGGTGCATTTTAGTTTTGCAGTTTGCTGACAGTGACCACCAGTATATATAGCAGTACGGTACGGAAGGCCACTGCTCTACCTACCTCTGTGTCGTCAAGTATACTATCCATCTAGATTCTATACCTGTGGTGTATTTTAGTTTTGCAGTTTGCTGACAGTGACCACCAGTATATATAGCAGTACGGTACGGAAGGCCACTGCTCTACCTACCTCTGTGTCGTCAAGTATACTATCCATCTAGATTCTTTACCTGTGGTGCATTTTAGTTTTGCAGTTTGCTGACAGTGACCACCAGTATATATAGCAGTACGGTACGGAAGGCCACTACTCTACCTACCTCTGTGTCGTCAAGTATACTATCCATCCATATCTGTGGTGCATTTCAGTTGTGCGCAGTATATATAGTAGTAGGCCATTGCTAATGATACTGGCATATAATTCCACACATTAAAAATGGAGAACAAAAATGTGGAGGTTAAAATAGGGAAAGATCAAGATCCACTTCCACCTCGTGCTGAAGCTGCTGCCACTAGTCATGGCCGAGATGATGAAATGCCATCAACGTCGTCTGCCAAGGCCGATGCCCAATGTCATAGTAGAGAGCATGTAAAATCCAAAAAACAAAAGTTCAGTAAAATGACCCAACAATCAAAATTGAAAGCATCTGATGAGAAGCGTAAACTTGCCAATATGCCATTTACGACACGGAGTGGCAAGGAACGGCTGAGGCCCTGGCCTATGTTCATGGCTAGTGGTTCAGCTTCACATGAGGATGGAAGCACTCATCCTCTCGCTAGAAAACTGCAGTGCCACTCCTAGATGGGCCAGGTGTTTGTTTCGGCCACTTGTGTCGCTTAGCTTAGTCATCCAGCGACCTCGGTGCAAATTTTAGGACTAAAAATAATATTGTGAGGTGTGAGGTGTTCAGAATAAACTGGAAATGAGTGGAAATTATGGTTATTGAGGTTAATAATACTATGGGATCAAAATAACCCCCAAATTCTATGATTTAAGCTGTTTTTGAGGGTTTTTTGTAAAAAAACACCCGAATCCAAAACACACCCGAATCCGACAAAAAATTTCAGGGAGGTTTTGGCAAAACGCGTCCGAATCCAAAACACGGCCGCGGAACCCAATCCAAAACCAAAACACAAAGCCCGAAAAATTTCCGGTGCACATCTCTAGACAAAATACCGATATTTAAAATACCGACAAGGTCAAAATACCGACATGTAAAATTCCGACAGGTCAAAATACCGACATGCATTTTTTCATGATTTTTTTCATTGAAACCGACTTGTTCATACTTTACCATCCCGGTGGACCTGGAGGGGGAATATAATAGTGTGCCGAGCGCAGCAAGGCACCGTGCCCGAAGCATGCCGAGCGCAGCGCGCCATGCGAGGGGACGCGGTACACTTTATATGGTGTCCATGTTGACTTATGTCGACATATACACACAAAAACAACAAAAATGCATGTCGGTATTTTGACCTGTCGGCATTTTACATGTCGGTATTTTGACCTTGTCGGTATTTTAAATGTCGGTATTTTGTCCATGTCGGGATTTTGACCATCGGTCAATTGGTGTCGGGATTTTGATTGGAGGTATTTCATACCGATCCCTCCCATAGCCATTACAGCATAATCAAAACCAATGGACTTATTCATCTGTTGACGGCGAAGTGTCCGAGTGGTGAAGTGTTCCGCTTGCTATACTTAGAGTCCCGTGTTCGATTTCTAAATTACGAATGCATGTTAGTTTCTTCCAGACACTTTATTATTATTATTTTTATTTTTATATCTATCGTACTGTAGTATACTTTCACATTCAATACAAGTGTGCACACAAGTTTTACATAAAGCAGGGCAAAGCTGCAGGAGTGTTTCTACTGTTAAGGTTCTATGCACCGTACGGTACACATACAATTCTATAGCAGGGCAGACTCAATTGAAATGGCTACTGCCTGTGACTAGTTACCCCATGGAGGCACTCGGATATGGAGCGAGCGACGGGATAGGTTTTGCAGGCTACGGGGCAATGCTGAAGGAGTGTCACAATCCCCTAGCTAAAATACACATTGGCGATAAGGATAAGCGAGCTCTATGCACATTATGGTACGCTGGGGGGGGAGTTTCGCGGAGTGACGGGGTTGCGTCGTGATGTAACGATCCAACCGCGTCATTCCGTGAAACTCCGCCCCCCGAGCGGGTTACTCGGGGAGAAATAGGAGGGGGAAGCAGGGAGCCACAGTTAGTGCCGCGGCGGGCGCCCAGTGCGGTTGCACTGCCCCCAGATCTGGCAGATTATCTGTCAAATAATTGTATGGTGTACAGTATGCCTAGCTTATAAATGACCAGAGATTCTGTCATACAGTAAGTAAGGTACTGTACCATGCAGTAAAAAAAAGATACTGTACAACGGAGTATAACAAAATCATTTATTAAAACAAAAAAATTTAACGTAAAAGAAAATTAAAAAGATGGTCCACTAGAAGGTGGACCACCACCCTCAGCAGCAGTACTGCACGCTGCAATTGTTCTGTGGGGGAAAAAAGGACAGTATTACACAACACGAAAACGGTATACTGTACAGTGTAGTAGTGGCAATACATTACTGTACTCTATATTAGAAAATCTTGATATTTACAATGTATAGTACTGTATTGTCACTACAGTAAATAGAACACTACTGTATGCTGTCGAGGTAATTAAACATTGCTATAGTTTACCTCTCGTATAAGTTAGAGATGTGCGGCGGGCACTTTTCGTGTTTTGTGGTTTGGTTTTGGTTCTAATTCCCCGCTCGTGTTTTGGTTTTGGGTTGTTTTTTTGCCAAAACCACCCTTTCGTGTTTTGGTTTTGGTTTTGGATCTGGATGATTTTTAAAAAAACACAAAAACAGCTAAAATCACAGAATGTGGGGGTAATTTTGATCCTACGGTATTATTAACCTCAATAGCATTAATCTCCACTCATTTCCAGTCAATTTTGACCACCTCACACCTCACAATATTGTTCACCAACATAGGCCAAAGCCTGGCTGGCTAAACTAAGCATCAGAGCAGCCGCACAAACACGCGGCAGTTATTTCTGTTTAAAAATGTTTTACAAATTAGTACTGTATTAGCAATAACCAATCAAAACAATAGAAAACAATCCAACACAGAAATCTCGTCAGAATCGGGTGTACAATATCATTGCTCTGAAGTAGTTACCAAACAGCAAAGAAAAAAAAACTAAACCATGTGTAAAATAGCAACAGCGGACATTGATGCCCCCAGCACATGCCTATTCTCAGTGCCCAGTCTGTACCTCCCTCCTGGGGGCCCTGGGTCACTGATGACTGGCACCCTGTGCCTATGTAAAGCCCCAATCAGCCATTTTGTCGATGAGCCCTCTCAAATTCTCCCTAATCACAAAAAACAGCATTCTGTACCTGCGTAGGACAGTGCGGGATACTTTGGGACACAGTTAAATATTGACCAGGTTACAGTGCTGGTCAGATACAGTGCGGGTCAGACACAGTGCAGGTTGGATACAAAGCGGGTCGGGTACAATGCAGGTTACAGTGTGGATCAGATACAGTGCAGGTGGATACAAGGCAGGTCGGATACAGTGTAGATGGAGTTCATTGCGGGTTGTATATATTGCAGATCGCACACAATGCAAGTCGGATACAGTGCAGGTTGGAGTGCGGGTTGGATATAGTGCGCGTTGGCTACAGCGCAATGTCGGATACAGTGCAAGATACAGTACAGGTCGGATACAGTGCAGGTCAGAGTGTGGGTTGGATACAGTGTGTGTTGCATACAGTGAGGGTTGGCTACAGTGCAAGGTCAGATACCGTGCGCGTTGGATACAGTGCGAGATAAAGTGCAGGTCAGATACAGTATGGGTCGCATACATTGTGAGTTGTATATATTGTGGGTCAGATACAGCGTGGGCTGGATAAAGTGCAGGTTACAGTCCGGATCAAATACAGTGTGGGTTGGATACAGCGCAGGTCAGACTCAGTGTGGGTTGGAAACAGCGTGGGTTGGATACAGCGCAGGTCAAATACAATGTTGGTTGGATACAGTGCGGGTCGAATACAATGCGGGTCTGGTGCATTGTAGGGTTTTCAGAGCACGGGTTTCAGAGCAGGTCAAATACAATGTGGGTCGGATACAGTGTTGTTCAGATACAGCATGTGTTACAGCGCAGGTCGGATACAGCATGGGTTTCAGTTAGTGATGAGCGGGTTCGGTTTCCGAGAAACCGAACCCCCCCGAACTTTACCCTTTTTACACGGGTCCGAGCCATACTCGGATTCTCCCGTATGGCTCGGTTAACCCGAGCGCGCCCGAACGTCATCATCCCGCTGTCGGATTCTCGCGAGATTCGGATTCTATATAAGCAGCCGCGCGTCGCCGCCATTTTCACTCATGCATTGGAGATGATAGGGAGAGGACGTGGCTGGCGTCCTCTCCGTGTATTGTAGAAGACCGTTGATTCTTGTTTGTTTTTTATTGCTTAATTGTGGGGAGGATTGGGGAGCAGCTGTTAGGAGTACAGTGCAGAGTTTTGCTGATAAGTGACCACCAGTTTTTTTTTATCCGTTCTCTGCCTGAAAAAAACGCTCCATACCATATCTGTGCTCAGTGTGCTGCATGATATATCTGTGCTGAGTGCTCACACTGCTTAATTGTGGGGACTGGGGAGCAGCTATAGCAGGAGTACAGTGCAGAGTTTTGCTGACAGTGACCGCCAGTATACGTTGTCTGCCTGAAAAACACTCCATATCTGTGCTCACAGTGTGCTGCTTTATTGTGGGGACTGGGGACCACCAGTATAATTAATATTATATAGGAGGAGTACAGTGCAGAGTGCACTGCTGTACCTACCTCTGTGTCATCACTCGTCATCCATTAAGTATACTTTCCATCTACATTGTATACCTGTGGTGCATTTTAGTTTAGCAGTTTGCTGACAGTGTCCACCAGTATACTATATATAGCAGTACGGTAGGCCACTGCTGTACCTACCTCTGTGTCATCACTCGTCATCCATTAAGTATACTATCCATCTACATTGTATACCTGTGGTGCATTTTAGTTTAGCAGTTTGCTGACAGTGTCCACCAGTATACTATATATAGCAGTACGGTAGGCCACTGCTGTAACTACCTCTGTGTCATCACTCGTCATCCATTAAGTATACTATCCATCTACATTCTATACCTGTGGTGCATTTTAGTTTAGCAGTTTGCTGACAGTGTCCACCAGTATACTATATATAGCAGTACGGTAGGCCACTGCTGTACCTACCTCTGTGTCGTCACTCGTCATCCATTAAGTATACTATCCATCTACATTGTATACCTGTGGTGCATTTTAGACTAGTTTAGCAGTTTGCTGACAGTGTCCACCAGTATACTATATATAGCAGTACGGTAGGCCACTGCTGTACCTACCTCTGTGTCGTCACTCGTCATCCATTAAGTATACTATCCATCTACATTCTATACCTGTGGTGCATTTTAGTTTAGCAGTTTGCTGACAGTGTCCACCAGTATACTATATATAGCAGTACGGTAGGCCACTGCTGTACCTACCTCTGTGTCGTCACTCGTCAGCCATTAAGTATACTATCCATTTACATTGTATACCTGTGGCATACTTGCCGTCTTCTAGGCTGCTCTCTCCGGGAGAGAGCAGCCAGGTCGGCTCAGCAGGGGGGCGGGCAGTGAGGTTACGTCCAGAGGGGGGCGGGCCAGAGGCGAGACGGGGCGTGGCGGAGGCGGGATGGGGGCATGGCTGTTGAATCGCGTCATGTAAACCACGCCCCCGCTGTGTAATGCCGCTATTACCGGAATTATACAGCAGGGGGCGTGGCTATGATGACGCGATTCATCAAGTCATCCTGCTGCAAAGCGGATAACTGAGGCCTTGGCAGCCTGGGCGGTGAGAAAGGTGGTTCCGGTATCCATCGTTAATTCAGAACCAACTATAGACTTGATTGAGATACTGTGTCCCCGGTACCAAATACCATCTAGGTTCCATTTCTCTAGGCAGGCGATACCAAAAATGTACACAGACCTCAGAAAAAGACTCACCAGTGTCCTAAAAAATGCAGTTGTACCCAATGTCCACTTAACCACGGACATGTGGACAAGTGGAGCAGGGCAGACTCAGGACTATATGACTGTGACAGCCCACTGGGTAGATGTATTGCCTCCCGCTGCAAGAACAGCAGCGTCGGCACCAGTAGCAGCATCTCGCAAACGCCAACTCGTTCCTAGGCAACGCTTTGTATCACCGCTTTCCAGAATAGGCACACAGCTGAAAACCTCTTACGGCAACTGAGGAAGATCATCGCAGAATGGCTTACCCCAATTGGACTCTCCTGGGGATTTGTGACATCGGACAACGCCAGCAATATTGTGCGTGCATTGCATCTGGGCAAATTCCAGCACGTCCCATGTTTTGCACATACCTTGAATTTGGTGGTGCAGAATTATTTAAAAAACGACAGGGGCGTGCAAGAGATGCTGTCGGTGGCCCGAAGAATTGCGGCCCACTTTCGGCATTCAGGCACCGCGTACAGAAGACTGGAGCACCACCAAACATACCTGAACCTGCCCTGCCATCATCTGAAGCAAGAGGTGGTAACGAGGTGGAATTCAACCCTCTATATGCTTCAGAGGATGGAGGAGCAGCAAAAGGCCATTCAAGCCTATACATCTGGCCACGATATAGGCAAAGGAGGTGGAATGCACCTGACTCAAGCGCAGTGGAGAATGATTTCAACGTTGTGCAAGGTTCTGCAACCCTTTGAACTTGCCACACGTGAAGTCAGTTCAGACACTGCCAGCCTGAGTCAGGTCATTCCCCTCATCAGGCTTTTGCAGAAGAACATCCAGATAGGTTTCACAATGGATTAATCAATAATTAGTAGGTTAGGCATGCATGCATTCCATTAAAAGACTGAAGAATGGGTTAGTATGTTTCCAGTTCCAACTGCACAATGGGTTAATTTGTACCCAGTAAGTCCCTTATGCATACATTTGTTAATTAGAGGCAGTGTGCAAGAAAGATTTCTTCTTTTCATACAGAACCAAGACCTCCAACCACTTTCCTTTTTGTGGGAGGTATGAATCAGAATTAGTCGACAATGTTAGATTCAGTCCAGAAAGAAATACATTAGGCAAATGCTCTCTATTAAGCCACAACCTTTAGCCAGCCACTTCTCACACAGTTAGTTTGGTTAATTAGGTAAGGCACATATAATCAGGTGAATTGTTATAATGTGATGCGTTTCCACAAGGACTAGAGTGCATTTAGCAGAAGCACTCACTAGCAGCTTTATCCTTGATGGCTGTTACAAGTGCCAGCCTGATTAATAAAAACACTCCTTCCCCTGTGCACTGGGGTAGGGAGAAAACAGTTCACCAGCCGGTAATGAGGGTTTATGATCCACAAGAAAAATTGTAGCAGATGATGGAGAATGCTCTCCTGACTCACAACTCCTCTGGTATGCCCACAAACGCGTTTCTCCGCCTCAGGGTCCGTTTCAGCGGCTTCATCAGTGTGTAAAATAGCTGTCCGTCACCACAGATCCTTAAATACCGGTTTTTCCGGTTCGTGCATGCGCACTGCGCTCGCGATTCAAGCCTCGTTTCCAATTTTACCCACTGGGCATGTGCAGTCAGCGGGCTTATGATCCAAGCCTCCTTTTGAGCTGACTCAGTCTGGAAATAACCATACCAAATACAATATCTACCTCTGATATGTAATCATTTCTCCTCATTAGTAAATATCTATATATATACACAACTATCAACTATATCTTTACATTTACATTATTATGAAGGTGACATGACAAGAACTTTTTACCCCCATCAGTGTTGTAATTCATATAATGAGTTTACGTAAATGCCATCTAGTGGCCAATATTTATATGACACAACTCAAACTATATCATCTATATTTCATTTCTTTATTCGTTTTATTAATAGGCTCAAATTGTTTATTGGCCTTTGTATTCCAATGGTCAATCTATTACTTTATAATATGTATCATATATCACATGATCAAATTCCTACCCCATAGAATTTTATAAAAACAACCATTTATTATTGTGTACTTGTATTTATATTTAAATTCACCAAACCTCCTACTCTTATATTATACACTCTATTTTCTAGACCCATAATCAACCTGAACAATACTTGTTCAATACCCCATTTAATCTATGTCAACAATCTATCCCTCATTGATCATTTATCATTATTCAATAATTCCATCAATACATCACCCCCCTGGACCTGAACCCCTATAGTTAGTGTTAGGGACTTACCCAATGAGAGGCTACCTTGATGCGGTGGGTAAGCTCATAGCCCTGGCCAGGAATATGCTAAGTGCCTCTGGTTACTACAGGTTGAGCTAGTGTGAGATAGTGCACCTGCTACCTTTTCCCTCTGTACACTTTACTAAGTCTCAAGCAGAGTAGCACCTCACTACCTAATTAAGGTGTGCAAATTAGGGCCCTTTTCCCTCTGTAACTGATGTATTCATACATTTTTGAAGGTAGGAGGCACCTTCACCCTAATTTAGCACCCTGCCCCACCCACCCCTCTGATTTTAAATAGTCCAACACTCTAGCCTTTACATTTGGAATGAGCACACTGAGGTAAGACTCCTACATTTTGTTTAATATGGCAGTCCATAATGGGGGGAATTCTCTGAGGTGCGGGGCTCCCTGTGCCTGCTGTGGCTGGGTGTCCCTGGGGCATCGCAATTTAACACTATTTCTTCACTCCATGGCCCTTATAGTTTGTTTTATATATATGTAACACCTTCACATAATTTTCTTTAACTCCTCACATTATTCACACATGCAGCAACAGCTGCTCCTACCTCTTTAACCTTATATTTTTATCACTCCTGCGATGCCCTGGGGTTGTCTGGCTGGGTGGCTCTGGGGTGTCCTGCCCCCCGGACCTGAACCCCTATAGTTAGTGTTAGGGACTTACCCAATGAGAGGCTACCTTGATGCGGTGGGTAAGCTCATAGCCCTGGCCAGGAATATGCTAAGTGCATCTGGTTACTACAGGTTGAGCTAGTGTGAGATAGTGCACCTGCTACCTTTTCCCTCTGTACACTTTACTAAGTCTCAAGCAGAGTAGCACCTCACTACTACCTAATTAAGGTGTGCAAATTAGGGCCCTTTTCCCTCTGTAACTGATGTATTCATACATTTTTGAAGGTAGGAGACACCTTCACCCTAATTTAGCACCCTGCCCCACCCACCCCTCTGATTTTAAATAGTCCAACACTCTAGCCTTTACATTTGGAATGAGCACACTGAGGTAAGACTCCTACATTTTGTTTAATATGGCAGTCCATAATGGGGGGAATTCTCTGGGGTGCGGGGCTCCCTGTGCCTGCTGTGGCTGGGTGTCCCTGGGGCATCGCAATTTAACACTATTTCTTCACTCCATGGCCCTTATAGTTTGTTTTATATATATGTAACACCTTCACATAATTTTCTTTTACTCCTCACATTATTCACACATGCAGCAACAGCTGCTCCTACCTCTTTAACCTTATATTTTTATCACTCCTGCGATGCCCTGGGGTTGTCTGGCTGGGTGGCTCTGGGGTGTCCTGCCCCCCGGACCTGAACCCCTATAGTTAGTGTTAGGGACTTACCCAATGAGAGGCTACCTTGATGCGGTGGGTAAGTTCATAGCCCTGGCCAGGAATATGCTAAGTGCCTCTGGTTACTACAGGTTGAGCTAGTGTGAGATAGTGCACCTGCTACCTTTTCCCTCTGTACACTTTACTAAGTCTCAAGCAGAGTAGCACCTCACTACCTAATTAAGGTGTGCAAATTAGGGCCCTTTTCCCTCTGTAACTGATGTATTCATAAATTTTTGAAGGTAGGAGACACCTTCACCATAATTTAGCACCCTGCCCCACCCACCCCTCTGATTTTAAATAGTCCAACACTCTAGCCTTTACATTTGGAATGAGCACACTGAGGTAAGACTCCTACATTTTGTTTAATATGGCAGTCCATAATGGGGGGAATTCTCTGGGGTGCGGGGCTCCCTGTGCCTGCTGTGGCTGGGTGTCCCTGGGGCATTGCAATTTAACACTATTTCTTCACTCCATGGCCCTTATAGTTTGTTTTATATATATGTAACACCTTCACATAATTTTCTTTTACTCCTCACATTATTCACACATGCAGCAACAGCTGCTCCTACCTCTTAAACCTTATATTTTTATCACTCCTGCGATGCCCTGGGGTTGTCTGGCTGGGTGGCTCTGGGGTGTCCTGCCCCCCGGACCTGAACCCCTATAGTTAGGGTTAGGGACTTACCCAATGAGAGGCTACCTTGATGCGGTGGGCAAGCTCATAGCCCTGGCCAGGAATATGCTAAGTGCCTCTGGTTACTACAGGTTGAGCTAGTGTGAGATAGTGCACCTGCTACCTTTTCCCTCTGTACACCTATTCCAAAGGTTTCAACACTGTCTGGGTGATCGTCGACCGTTTTTCGAAGATGGCGCATTTTGTTCCTTTGACTGGTCTGCCGACAGCTCCTAAATTAGCTCTAATATTTGTCCGAGAACATTTTCGGTTGCATGGGTTGCCTCAAGAAATAGTCTCTGATCGAGGGGTAGAGTTCACTGCAAGGTTTTGGAAAGCTCTCTGCTTGGCCTTACAAATTAAACTTAAGTTTTTGTCCGCTTATCACCCCCAAACTAACGGGCAAACGGAACGAGTCAATCAAGACTTGGAGACTTTCCTCCGCCTGTATCTATCCCCTTCACAGGACAACTGGGTAGAGTTATTGCCTTAGGCAGAGTTTGCACATAACCATTCATTTCATTCCTCCACTGGCGAATCTCCGTTTTTCATCAACTATGGCTTCCACCCCCAATTTCCGGATTTACCAATTCTTCCAACAGGAGAGGTTCCAGCTGTGACTTCCACTCTACTACACTTCAGACAAATTTGGAGTAAGGTTCTGTCTTAAAAAGGTTTCTGTCCGATACAAGTTCTTCGCGGACAAGATACGGCGAGCCGCTCCTCAATACAAGGTTGGAGACAGGGTATGGCTCTCCACACGTAACCTCCGGCTAAAGGTGCTCACCATGAAGTTCGCCCCAAGGTTCATCGGTCCATACCCTGTGCTACAAATCCTGAATCCTGTGGTCTGCAAGTTGGGATTACCTTCCCATCTACGCATACCAAATGCCTTTCATGTTTCTCTCCTTCGTCCTCTCATCCTTAATCGTTTTCATTCTAAGCCCTCAAGCCCCACTTCGGTAGAAACTGAAACTGGGACAGACTTCGAGATCAAAACTATTCTGGACTCTCGTTATCTTCATAAGAACCTGCAATATCTGGTAGAATGGAAAGGTTATGGTCCTGAGGAGAGAAGTTGGATAGGAGCTTCTGAGGTCTCAGCTCCTCGACTAATCCGGATCTTCCATGCCAAGCACCCTACGAAACCTGGGAAGTGTCCAGGGGCCACCCCTAGAGGAGGGGGTACTGTCACGCCGCCGCCTCGGGTCCCTTACTTACCTCTCCGGGCGCGCTGGTCCTCTCTGCGGCCGTCCTCGCTGGCGGCTCCTGGCTCCCATTGCTCGGCCCGGCGTCTGGGCGGGTGACGTCATCAGGCACTTCCCACCAACCAGCTGGTGGTGGGAAGTATAAATTCAGGCACCAGGAACTGCATCAGTGCCTGAGAATCATCAGTTCCCCAGGAGTGGTGATCGCCAGACTTCCGTGCCTCCCAGCACCTCTGTGCCTCCCAGCACCTCCGTGCCTCCCAGCATCTCCATGCCTCCCAGCACCTCCGTGCCTCCGAGCATCTCCGTGCCTCCCAGCACCTCCGTGCCTCCGAGCATCTCCGTGCCTCAAGCACCTCCGTGCCTCCAAGCATCTCCGTGCCTCCAAGTACCTTTGTGCCTCCGAGCATCTCCGTGCCTCCAAGCACCTCAAGCACCTCCATGCCTCAAGCACCTCTGTGCCTCCAAGCACCTCAGTGCCTCCAAGCGCCTTAGCGCCTCCAAGCACCTCAGTGCCTCCAAGCACCTCAGTGTCTCCACGTGCCTCAGTGCCTCCAAGCACCTCAGTGCCTCCAAGCGCCTTAGCGCCTCCAAGCACATCGGTGCCTCCAAGCGCCTTAGCGCCTCCAAGCACCTCAGTGTCTCCAAGCGCCTCCAAGCACTTCAGCGCCTCCCTGCACCTCAGTGCCTCCAAGCACTTCAGCGCCTACAAACACTTCAGTGTCTCCAAGCCCCAGCGCACGTAAGTGCAGTTGTGCCTCCAGCACCTGGTATTCTTCTCTGATTCACCAGCACCTTTCAAGTTCTGTCTTTCAGGAGACCTTCAGCGTCCACGTGTGCCTCCTGTTTGCCGACCTGATCCTGCATGAGGAAAACTTACATTCGGCCATCTCTGCTGCGGCCCAGTTGCGGTTCCTCTTCCCGGTCACCGGAAGAAACCCCGAGTCCACAACACTCCCAAACCAGGTCAGTGATACGGAACTAGCGAGCGGTGGGCCCAGGTGCGACAAAATGCTTTGCCCCCCCCCCCCTTATCCCATCCAAATCCACCCCTTCACTCCTGGAGAGGATCTGATGAGGGGGACCTGCTCAGGGCCAGAGAAATGGATACCTAGCAACAGTGCCGTAACTAGACATTTTATCACTGTGTGCAAGAAACGTCATCGGAGCCCACCTCTGCATGCAAAACAGGGGCAGTGCGCGTCGTAGGCGCGCGCAAAAATACATAGGGTCGTGGCTTCGTGGGGAAGGGGTGTGGCCACAAAATAATAGCAATTCATAAAACGGTGCACAGTAGTCTACATTATTCAAATTACGCCGCACAGTAGCACCACTACACCAGGTAGAGACCCTTTTACACCTTACGGCAGACAGATTCCCCTTTTTACACATTACGGCAGACAGCGTCCCCCTTTTTACACTTAACGGCAGACAGCGTGCCCTTTTTACACATTATGGCAGACAGCGTCCCCTTTTTACACATTAAGGCAGAAAGCATCCCCCTTTTTACACATAACGGCAGACAGCGTGCCCTTTTTACACATAACGGCAGACAGCGTCCTCTTTTTACACATTACGGCTGACAGCGTCCCCTTTTGCACATTACGGCAGGCAGATTCCCCCTTTTTACACATTACGGCAGGCAAATTCCCCCTTTTTACACATTACGGCAGGCAGATTCCCCCTTTTTACACATTACGGTAGACAGTCCCCCTTTTTGAAAAGAAAGAAAGAAAGAAAGAAAGAAAGAAAGAAAGAAAGAAAGAAAGAAAGAAAGAAAGAAAGAAAGAAAGAAAGAAAGAGAAAGAAAGAAATATACTTACTGTCTCTGCTGGCTCAGGCTCCTCTGTGCAGCTTCTAGCAGAGTCCACGATTCCCGGGCAGGAGAGAAGGAGGAGGAGGGAGGTGGAGGAGGGAGCCGCAGCAGCGCTGTGTTATTGGTGGAGGCGCTGCTGCTGCTGTCCCAGTCCTTCACCATAGGCCGTCCTCCGCCACTGTGAATGCTGGGATGCGCTTCACAGCGGCGGAAGACAGCCTATAGTGAAGCAGTGGGACAGCAGCAGCAGCAGCGCCTCAACCAATAAAACAGCGCTGCTGCGGCTCCCTCCTCCACCTCTCTCCTCCTCCTTCCCCCCGTGTCCGCTGTGCTCCTCTCCGGGCGGCTGTGTGCTGCGGGCAGCGGTTGCCCGCAGCACACAGCGGCATGTAATGAGTCAGTTTGACTCATTACATGCTTTGGGCCCCTTTACAGTGGCGGGCCCCAGTGCAACGCACTGGTTGCACTGGCGGTAGTTCCGCCTCTGAATGATCCGTCCTGTAGGTACCAACAGCCTTACATATGATGAAGTTTTCCTCTTAATTTTGCTGATCTTGATCCCACGTAGTAGGGGTCTCCCAATTATGGAATATGAATAGAGAAAAAAATATATATAGTGTAATACAGTCTGAATATAGAGCTCTCCTTTTATTCCACCACAGTTACAAATCCAGATAAGTTCCTCCGTCACCTTCTATTTGCCTAAACAAGATTCTAAGGCAATATGAGATACACAAATACATCACTAGTGTCACACCCCGCGGGCAGCGGCGGCCGCGCTTACCGCTGCGGGTGTCCTGGATGGCCTGGCGTCTCTCCCCTCCGGCGGCCTCGGGGGTCCGGCGTCGGGTCGGCGGGTCTCTCCGGCGGCTCCCGGAGCGAGGGCGCCGCCATGCTGCTTTAGATTAGGTAGGCGGAGCGGGGCTGACGTCATCTGCCCGCTCCGCCAATCAGACCAAGGCGGGAGGTTCAAAGCCAGACGCCGAGCAGGGAGCCGGCGCCTGTGTATCATCGTTCTGCTTGTCTGAAGCAGTGATTTCCAGAGCTCCCTTGTTCCTATTTTCCGCTGTGTCTCCAGTGTCTCCAGTGTCTCCAGTGTCTCCAGTGTCTCCAGTGTCCCAGTGTCTCCAGTGTCCCAGTGTCTCCAGTGTCCCAGTGTCTCCAGTGTCTTCACGCACTTCCGTGCCTCCAAGCGCCCGAGCGCCATCACGCACCTCCGTGCCTCCAAGCGCCCGAGCGCCATCACGCACCTCCGTGCCTCCAAGCGCCCGAGCGCCATCACGCACTTCCGTGCCTCCAAGCGCCCGAGCGCCATCACGCACCTCCGTGCCTCCAAGCGCCCGAGCGCCATCACGCACTTCCGTGCCTCCAAGCGCCCGAGCGCCATCACGCACCTCCGTGCCTCCAAGCGCCCGAGCGCCATCACGCACCTCCGTGCCTCCAAGCGCCCGAGCGCCATCACGCACTTCCGTGCCTCCAAGCGCCCGAGCGCTATCACGCACCTCCGTGCCACCAAGGCGCCTGAGCGCCATCAGCACCTCAGTACCTCGGCACCTCAGTGCCTCTGTTCCTCAGCACTCCGGTGCCTCAGCACCATAGAACCTCAGCACCTCGGAGCCTCTGCACCTTAGTATCACAGAACTCCAACACCTCAGTACCTCGGTGTCTCAGCACCTCAGTGCCTTCAGCACCTCAATAATACCAGCATCTCTGTACCTCAGCACTCAGCACTTTCACTAGTCTTGTTTTTCAGGAGACCTTCATCATTCCTCCGTGCTTCCTGCTTACCGTCTTCATCCTGTATGAAGAAGACCTACATCCGGCCATCTCTATTGCGACCCAGTAGCGGTTCCTCTTCCCTGTCACCGGAAGAAGCCCCGAGTCCACAACACCCTTCGACCAGGTCAGTGATAGTATACACAGGCCACATGGACCCGGGGAATCGGAACCCAGAAGCAAGTGCCATCCAAGATCTGGTTTCCCGTGTACAGAGTCAGGAAGCGGCGCAAAACCAGGTGATGCGGTATCTCCAAGAGCTATCCGGCAGGTTGGATCAAATTCAGGTTTCCCTGGCTTCAGTAGTTCCAGTTCCAGCTCCAGTACCCACTCCGGCAGTCGTTCCTGTTAATGCTCACGCAGTGTCCGGTACCAGGTCACGCCTTCAGCTTCCCACTCCCTCTCGCTACAACGGCAACCCGAAGAATTGCCGTGGTTTTCTTAACCAGTGCGAGGTGCAGTTTGAACTCCTCGCACACAATTTTCCCACGGATCGATCCAAAGTAGCATACATTATTTCCTTGCTTGAGGGTTCAGCGTTGGAATGGGTGTCTCCTTTATGGGAGCGATCTGATCCTTTGGTTTCCAACTACACTAATTTCATCTCATCTTTCCGCCGGATCTTTGATGAGCCTGGCAGAACGGCCGCTGCCTCTTCAGATCTTCTTAGAGTTCGACAAGGCTCTCGTTCAGTAGGTCAGTATGTGATTCATTTTCAGACCATAGCTTCCGAATTGCGCTGGGATAATGATGCCTTACGGGCCGCTTTCTGGAACGGGCTGTCCGACCGTCTTAAAGACGAATTGATTACAAGAGATTTGCCAGATTCCTTGGAACAGTTGATCTCGCTCTGTGTGAAAGTGGATCTCCGCATGCAGGAACGAGTTGGCGAACGTTCTCGGTCTGATCGGTGCAGATTCCGGGCTCCTCCGTCTAAACCATCGGTTACGACAGCTCCAGACGAACCCATGCAAATTAATCGGTCTCGACTGTCTCCAGAGGAGCGACAGCGTCGGCGTGAGAACAAACTTTGCCTCTACTGTGGAGCCGCGGATCACTTCCTCAAGTCTTGCAAAGCTCGCCCGGGAAACGGGCAATCCTAGCCTGTTCCGGGGAAGTCAAGCTGGGTGTGGTTTCTCAATCTTCTCCAGAAGTGGACTGTTTACTCTCAGTATCTTTGTCTACTAAAACAAAAGTCAAGACCGTTATGGCTCTTTTGGATTCAGGTGCTGCGGGGAATTTTATTTCTCTTTCCTGCGCCCAGAGTTTGGGTTTGAAATTACAGTTGGTCGAACGACCTATTACTATTACAGCCATTAACGGGGTTCAAATTCCTAACGCCTTGATTACGAGTCAGTCTGAGTCAATTCAGCTACAAGTGGGAGCTTTACATCATGAACAACTGAAGTTTCTAGTTATTCAGGAAATGTCTCACGATCTCGTTTTGGGTTTTCCCTGGCTCAGGCTACACAACCCTCATGTCGACTGGGGGTCGACACAAATAATTTCTTGGAGTCCTTTCTGCCGATTGAATTGTCTTACTCCTGTCGTTCCACTCCGTGCGTCGGCCAAGTTGGACGTGGAGTTAGTTCCTGAGGCTTATCGAGAGTTTTTGGATGTCTTCTCGGAACAGGCGGCTGATAAATTACCTCCGCATAGGGCTTGGGACTGTCCCATTGAGCTCATTCCTGGGAAAATACCGCCTCGAGGTCGCACTTATCCTTTGTCGGTTCCAGAGACACAAGCTATGTCTGAGTACATTAAGTCGAATTTGCAGAAGGGCTTCATCCGTCCCTCCACTTCTCCAGCGGGAGCTGGCTTCTTCTTTGTAAAAAAAAAAGATGGAGGGCTGAGACCATGCATCGACTATCGTGGTTTAAATGAAGTCACCATTAAAAACAAGTATCCTCTGCCGCTCATCACAGAGCTTTTTGATAGAGTGCGTGGAGCTCGAGTATTTACTAAGCTTGACTTAAGAGGAGCATACAACTTGATACGTATTCGTCAAGGAGATGAGTGGAAGACGGCTTTCAATACGAGAGATGGGCATTATGAGTACCTGGTAATGCCATTTGGCCTCAGCAACGCCCCCGCTGTCTTTCAAGGATTCATTAATGAAGTCTTTCGGGATATGTTGTATCTGAATGTAGTAGTCTATTTGGATGACATTTTGATTTTTTCTAAGAATCTTTCTGAGCACCGACTACAAGTTAAGGAAGTACTCCTTCGGTTGCGCAAGAATCATCTTTATGGCAAGATCTCCAAGTGCACCTTTGAGGTTCCTTCTATTTCATTTTTGGGCTACATTATTTCTGGAACTGAATTGCGTATGGATCCGGAGAAACTTTCGGCCATCCGGGATTGGACTCAACCTCTTTCCTTAAAAGCAGTGCAACGATTTCTAGGATTCGCAAATTATTATCGGAAATTTATAAGAGGTTTCTCTACCATCGTGGCACCTATTACGGCTCTGACTAAAAAAGGGGCTGACCCAAGCAATTGGCCTTCTGAAGCAATAGCAGCGTTCAAACAGTTGAAGACCGCCTTTATATCTGCTCCCGTACTTCAGCAGCCAGATTTCCTAAAACCATTCTTTTTGGAGGTTGATGCTTCCACGGTAGGCATAGGTGCTGTACTCTCGCAATACGCCTCAGATGGGAAGTTGCATCCGTGTGGGTTTCATTCTCGCAAGTTCTCCCCTGCTGAACTAAATTACACCATCGGAGACAAAGAGCTACTGGCAATTAAATCTGCGTTGGAAGAATGGAGGTATCTTCTGGAGGGTGCTAAACACTTAATCACAATTTTTACGGACCACAAGAATTTACTGTATCTAAAGACGGCCCAATGTTTGAACCCCCGTCAGGCGAGATGGGCGCTCTTCTTTACCAGATTTTCCTTTATCATCAAGTATCGGGCTGGAATTCTAAATACCAAGGCGGATGCCCTATCCCGTTCAGTGATGGCTTCCGATGAGGAGAATACTATGGGGAAGGCATTAATCCTCAGTCCCATCTCTATTTCTGCAGCTCCCACTAGGTTGGGCCCTCCTCCGGGAAGAATGTCGGTACCAGTTAAATTTCGACCGAGACTGTTGCAGTGGGCACACACTTCTAAGTTTTCTGGTCATCCGGGAATTCAGAAAATGTGGGAATTTCTGCGAAGATCATACTGGTGGGACACTATGAAAAAAGATGTTCAAGAGTATGTCAATTCGTGTCCTCAATGTGCTCAGCACAAAACTCCACGTCTGCCGCCTACGGGTTTGTTGCATCCTTTGTCGATTCCTAAAAAGCCTTGGACTCATATCTCGATGGACTTTGTTACTGAATTACCGCTCTCTAAGGGTCATAACACCATTTGGGTGATCATTGACCGATTCTCTAAGATGGCACATTTTATTCAGTTGACCGGATTACCCTCCGCTTCCAAGTTGGCCCTGTTATTCATCCAAGAGCATTTCCGCCTGCACGGGTTACCTCTGGAAATAGTCTCAGATCGGGGAGTACAGTTTACAGCGAGATTCTGGAGAGCCCTCTGTTCAACTCTACAAATTAAGCTCAAATTCTCTTCTGCTTACCATCCACAGACTAATGGGCAAACTGAACGCGTCAATCAGGATCTAGAGACTTTTCTCCGTATTTACCTTTCCCCTTCTCAAGATAACTGGGTGGAGTTGTTGCCGTGGGCTGAGTTTGCCCACAACCATTTTTATCATTCTTCTACTGGTGAGTCTCCATTCTTTATTAATTATGGATTTCATCCCCAAGTTCCGGAGTTGCCCATTTGTCCTCCAGAAGAAGTTCCTGCTGCAGCCTCAACTCTTCGACATTTCACTCAAATTTGGAGCCGAGTTCATGCCAATCTTAAGAGGGTTTCCGGTCGCTATAAATTCTTTGCGGATAGGAAACGACGAGCAGCTCCTCAATATAAGGTTGGTGACAAGGTATGGCTCTCTACCCGCAATCTTCGTTTGAAAGTACCCACCATGAAATTTGCCCCAAGGTTCATTGGTCCTTTCTCAGTGCGGCAAGTCTTGAACCCGGTCGTTTGCAAATTGGAGTTGCCTTCCCACCTTCGAATTCCAAACTCCTTCCATGTCTCTCTCCTCCGCCCCCTCATTCTAAATCGGTTCCACTCAGCATCTCCTAGGCCAACTACTACTGTGTCTGAAGCTGGGACAGAATTTGAAATCAAAGCTATTCTTGACTCTCGTTATTTTCATAAGAAATTACAGTACTTGGTAGAATGGAAAGGTTATGGTCCTGAAGAGAGAAGTTGGATCAATGCTACTGAGGTAATGGCTCCCCGACTGGTTCGAATCTTCCATTCCAGACATCCAACTAAACCCGGAAAGTGTCCAGGGGCCACTCCTGGAGGAGGGGGTACTGTCACACCCCGCGGGCAGCGGCGGCCGCGCTTACCGCTGCGGGTGTCCTGGATGGCCTGGCGTCTCTCCCCTCCGGCGGCCTCGGGGGTCCGGCGTCGGGTCGGCGGGTCTCTCCGGCGGCTCCCGGAGCGAGGGCGCCGCCATGCTGCTTTAGATTAGGTAGGCGGAGCGGGGCTGACGTCATCTGCCCGCTCCGCCAATCAGACCAAGGCGGGAGGTTCAAAGCCAGACGCCGAGCAGGGAGCCGGCGCCTGTGTATCATCGTTCTGCTTGTCTGAAGCAGTGATTTCCAGAGCTCCCTTGTTCCTATTTTCCGCTGTGTCTCCAGTGTCTCCAGTGTCTCCAGTGTCCCAGTGTCTCCAGTGTCTCCAGTGTCCCAGTGTCTCCAGTGTCCCAGTGTCTCCAGTGTCTTCACGCACTTCCGTGCCTCCAAGCGCCCGAGCGCCATCACGCACCTCCGTGCCTCCAAGCGCCCGAGCGCCATCACGCACCTCCGTGCCTCCAAGCGCCCGAGCGCCATCACGCACTTCCGTGCCTCCAAGCACCCGAGCGCCATCACGCACCTCCGTGCCTCCAAGCGCCCGAGCGCCATCACGCACTTCCGTGCCTCCAAGCGCCCGAGCGCCATCACGCACCTCCGTGCCTCCAAGCGCCCGAGCGCCATCACGCACCTCCGTGCCTCCAAGCGCCCGAGCGCCATCACGCACTTCCGTGCCTCCAAGCGCCCGAGCGCTATCACGCACCTCCGTGCCACCAAGGCGCCTGAGCGCCATCAGCACCTCAGTACCTCGGCACCTCAGTGCCTCTGTTCCTCAGCACTCCGGTGCCTCAGCACCATAGAACCTCAGCACCTCGGAGCCTCTGCACCTTAGTATCACAGAACTCCAACACCTCAGTACCTCGGTGTCTCAGCACCTCAGTGCCTTCAGCACCTCAATAATACCAGCATCTCTGTACCTCAGCACTCAGCACTTTCACTAGTCTTGTTTTTCAGGAGACCTTCATCATTCCTCCGTGCTTCCTGCTTACCGTCTTCATCCTGTATGAAGAAGACCTACATCCGGCCATCTCTATTGCGACCCAGTAGCGGTTCCTCTTCCCTGTCACCGGAAGAAGCCCCGAGTCCACAACACCCTTCGACCAGGTCAGTGATAACTAGTAGTGCCAGCTTGAATAAATCTGGAAACAATTTAACATTTTTGGTGTAAGGAATCAGTAGAGTTGTCTCATAAACAATCTTCAATGGAAAGACAGTCCTTAAGAGGGCTAATAGCATAAAATGGACAACATTAAATTAGAGATGAGCGGATTCGGTTCCTCGGAAACCGAACCCGCCCGAACTTCAGTTTTTTTTACACGGGGCCGAGCGATTCGGATCTTCCCGCCTTGCTCGGTTAACCCGAGCGCGCCCGAACGTCATCATCCCGCTGTCGGATTCTCGCGAGGCTCGGATTCTATCGCGAGACTCGGATTCTATATAAGGAGCCGCGCGTCGCCGCCATTTTCACACGTGCATTGAGATTCATAGGGAGAGGACGTGGCTGGCGTCCTCTCCGTTTATAGAGAAGAGAGTGAGACAGTAGAGAGAGACACAGTAGTAATTTTGGGGAGCATTAGGAGGAGTACTACTACTTGCTGAAGTGATAGATAGTGTGACTGTATTATCTGACTTGTGGGGGAGACACTGACAGTGGGGAGCAGTTAGAGTCTGAGAGCAGGACTCAGGAGTACATATAACGTACAGTGCACACTTTTGCTGCCAGAGTGCCACACTGCCATTGTGACCACACTGACCACCAGTATAATATATATTGTGATTGTCTGCTTAGGAGTACTACTTGCAAGTTGCTGATAGTGTGACCAGTGACCTGACCACCAGTTTAATAATCACCACCAGTTTAATATATATATATATATATATATATATATATATAATTGTATATAATATATATATAATATTGTATACCACCTACCCGTGGTTTTTTTTTTCTTTCTTCTTTATACATACTACTATAGTAGCTTACTGTAGCAGTCTGCGGTGCTGCTGAGCTGACAGTGTCCAGCAGGTCCGTCATCAGTCATTACATAATAAATATATCTACCTGTCCGGCTGCAGTACTAGTGATATTATATATATATATATATATTGATTTCATCTCATTATCATCCAGTCTATATTAGCAGCAGACACAGTACGGTAGTCCACAGCTGTAGCTACCTCTGTGTCGGCAGTCGCTCGTCCATCCATAATTGTATACCACCTACCCGTGGTTTTTTTTCTTTCTTTCTTCTTTATACATACTACTATAGTAGCTTACTGTAGCAGTCTGCGGTGCTGCTGAGCTGACAGTGTCCAGCAGGTCCGTCATCAGTCATTACATAATAAATATAGCTACCTGTCCGGCTGCAGTACTAGTGTGATATAATATATATTGATTTCATCTCATTATCATCCAGTCTATATTAGCAGCAGACACAGTACGGTAGTCCACAGCTGTAGCTACCTCTGTGTCGGCAGTCGCTCGTCCATCCATAATTGTATACCACCTACCCGTGTTTTTTTCTTTTCTTTCTTCTTTATACATACTACTATAGTAGCTTACTGTAGCAGTCTGCGGTGCTGCTGAGCTGACAGTGTCCAGCAGGTCCGTCATCAGTCATTACATAATAAATATATCTACCTGTCCGGCTGCAGTACTAGTGATATTATATATATATATATATATATATATATATATTGATTTCATCTCATTATCATCCAGTCTATATTAGCAGCAGACACAGTACGGTAGTCCACGGCTGTAGCTACCTCTGTGTCGGCAGTCGCTCGTCCATCCATAATTGTATACCACCTACCCGTGGTTTTTTTTTTTCTTTCTTCTTTATACATACTACTATAGTAGCTTACTGTAGCAGTCTGCGGTGCTGCTGAGCTGACAGTGGCCAGCAGGTCCGTCATCAGTCATTACATAATAAATATATCTACCTGTCCGGCTGCAGTACTGGTGATATTATATATATATATATATATATTGATTTCATCTCATTATCATCCAGTCTATATTAGCAGCAGACACAGTACGGTAGTCCACGGCTGTAGCTACCTCTGTGTCGGCAGTCGCTCGTCCATCCATAATTGTATACCACCTACCCGTGGTTTTTTCTTTTTCTTTCTTCTTTATACATACTACTATAGTAGCTTACTGTAGCAGTCTGCGGTGCTGCTGAGCTGACAGTGTCCAGCAGGTCCGTCATCAGTCATTACATAATAAATATATCTACCTGTCCGGCTGCAGTACTAGTGTGATATAATATATATTGATTTCATCTCATTATCATCAAGTCTATATTAGCAGCAGACACAGTACGGTAGTCCACGGCTGTAGCTACCTCTGTGTCGGCAGTCGCTCGTCCATCCATAATTGTATACCACCTACCCGTGTTTTTTTTTTTTCTTTCTTCTTTATACATACTACTATAGTAGCTTACTGTAGCAGTCTGCGGTGCTGCTGAGCTGACAGTGTCCAGCAGGTCCGTCATCAGTCATTACATAATAAATATATCTACCTGTCCGGCTGCAGTACTAGTGATATTATATATATATATATATATATATATATATTGATTTCATCTCATTATCATCCAGTCTATATTAGCAGCAGACACAGTACGGTAGTCCACGGCTGTAGCTACCTCTGTGTCGGCAGTCGCACGTCCATCCATAATTGTATACCACCTACCCGTGTTTTTTTTTTTCTTTCTTCTTTATACATACTACTATAGTAGCTTACTGTAGCAGTCTGCGGTGCTGCTGAGCTGACAGTGTCCAGCAGGTCCGTCATCAGTCATTACATAATAAATATATCTACCTGTCCGGCTGCAGTACTAGTGTGATATAATATATATTGATTTCATCTCATTATCATCCAGTCTATATTAGCAGCAGACACAGTACGGTAGTCCACGGCTGTAGCTACCTCTGTGTCGGCAGTCGCTCGTCCATCCATAATTGTATACCACCTACCCGTGGTTTTTTTTTTTCTTTCTTCTTTATACATACTACTATAGTAGCTTACTGTAGCAGTCTGCGGTGCTGCTGAGCTGACAGTGTCCAGCAGGTCCGTCATCAGTCATTACATAATAAATATAGCTACCTGTCCGGCTGCAGTACTAGTGTGATATAATATATATTGATTTCATCTCATTATCATCCAGTCTATATTAGCAGCAGACACAGTACGGTAGTCCACGGCTGTAGCTACCTCTGTGTCGGCAGTCGCTCGTTCATCCATAATTGTATACCACCTACCCGTGGTTTTTTTTTTCTTTCTTCTTTATACATACTACTATAGTAGCTTACTGTAGCAGTCTGCGGTGCTGCTGAGCTGACAGTGTCCAGCAGGTCCGTCATCAGTCATTACATAATAAATATAGCTACCTGTCCGGCAGCAGTACTAGTGTGATATAATATATATTGATTTCATCTCATTATCATCCAGTCTATATTAGCAGCAGACACAGTACGGTAGTCCACGGCTGTAGCTACCTCTGTGTCTTTTAGTTGTGCCTATTAAAATATGGAGAACAAAAATGTTGAGGTTCCAAAATTAGGGAAAGATCAAGATCCACTTCCACCTCGTGCTGAAGCTGCTGCCACTAGTCATGGCCGAGACGATGAAATGCCAGCAACGTCGTCTGCCAAGGCCGATGCCCAATGTCATAGTACAGAGCATGTCAAATCCAAAACACCAAATATCAGTAAAAAAAGGACTCCAAAATCTAAAATAAAATTGTCGGAGGAGAAGCGTAAACTTGCCAATATGCCATTTACCACACGGAGTGGCAAGGAACGGCTGAGGCCCTGGCCTATGTTCATGGCTAGTGGTTCAGCTTCACATGAGGATGGAAGCACTCAGCCTCTCGCTAGAAAACTGAAAAGACTCAAGCTGGCAAAAGCACCGCAAAGAACTGTGCGTTCTTCGAAATCCCAAATCCACAAGGAGAGTCCAATTGTGTCGGTTGCGATGCCTGACCTTCCCAACACTGGACGCGAAGAGCATGCGCCTTCCACCATTTGCACGCCCCCTGCAAGTGCTGGAAGGAGCACCCGCAGTCCAGTTCCTGATAGTCAGATTGAAGATGTCAGTGTTGAAGTACACAAGGATGAGGAGGATATGGGTGTTGCTGGCGCTGGGGAGGAAATTGACAAGGAGGATTCTGATGGTGAGGTGGTTTGTTTAAGTCAGGCACCCGGGGAGACACCTGTTGTCCATGGGAGGAATAGGGCCGTTGACATGCCTGGTGAAAATACCAAAAAAATCAGCTCTTCTGTGTGGAAGTATTTCACCAGAAATGCGGACAACATTTGTCAAGCCGTGTGTTGCCTTTGTCAAGCTGTAATAAGTAGGGGTAAGGACGTTAACCACCTCGGAACATCCTCCCTTATACGTCACCTGCAGCGCATTCATAATAAGTCAGTGACAAGTTCAAAAACTTTGGGCGACAGCGGAAGCAGTCCACTGACCAGTAAATCCCTTCCTCTTGTAACCAAGCTCACGCAAACCACCCCACCAACTCCCTCAGTGTCAATTTCCTCCTTCCCCAGGAATGCCAATAGTCCTGCAGGCCATGTCACTGGCAATTCTGACGAGTCCTCTCCTGCCTGGGATTCCTCCGATGCATCCTTGCGTGTAACGCCTACTGCTGCTGGCGCTGCTGTTGTTGCTGCTGGGAGTCGATGGTCATCCCAGAGGGGAAGTCGTAAGACCACTTTTACTACTTCCACCAAGCAATTGACTGTCCAACAGTCCTTTGCGAGGAAGATGAAATATCACAGCAGTCATCCTGCTGCAAAGCGGATAACTGAGGCCTTGGCATCCTGGGTGGTGAGAAACGTGGTTCCGGTATCCATCATTACTGCAGAGCCTACTAGAGACTTGTTGGAGGTACTGTGTCCCCGGTACCAAATACCATCTATGTTCCATTTCTCTAGGCAGGCGATACCGAAAATGTACACAGACCTCAGAAAAAGAGTCACCAGTGTCCTAAAAAATGCAGCTGTACCCAATGTCCACTTAACCACGGACATGTGGACAAGTGGAGCAGGGCAGGGTCAGGACTATATGACTGTGACAGCCCACTGGGTAGATGTATGGACTCCCGCCGCAAGAACAGCAGCGGCGGCACCAGTAGCAGCATCTCGCAAACGCCAACTCTTTCCTAGGCAGGCTACGCTTTGTATCACCGCTTTCCAGAATACGCACGCAGCTGAAAACCTCTTACGGCAACTGAGGAAGATCATTGCGGAATGGCTTACCCCAATTGGACTCTCCTGTGGATTTGTGGCATCGGACAACGCCAGCAATATTGTGTGTGCATTAAATATGGGCAAATTCCAGCACGTCCCATGTTTTGCACATACCTTGAATTTGGTGGTGCAGAATTTTTTAAAAAACGACAGGGGCGTGCAAGAGATGCTGTCGGTGGCCAGAAGAATTGCCGGACACTTTCGGCGTACAGGCACCACGTACAGAAGACTGGAGCACCACCAAAAACGCCTGAACCTGCCCTGCCATCATCTGAAGCAAGAAGTGGTAACGAGGTGGAATTCAACCCTCTATATGCTTCAGAGGTTGGAGGAGCAGCAAAAGGCCATTCAAGCCTATACAATTGAGCACGATATAGGAGGTGGAATGTACCTGTCTCAAGCGCAGTGGAGAATGATTTCAACGTTGTGCAAGGTTCTGCAACCTTTTGAACTTGCCACACGTGAAGTCAGTTCAGACACTGCCAGCCTGAGTCAGGTCATTCCCCTCATCAGGCTTTTGCAGAAGAAGCTGGAGGCATTGAAGGAGGAGCTAAAAGGGAGCGATCCCGCTAGGCATGTGGGACTTGTGGATGGAGCCCTTAATTCGCTTAACAAGGATTCACGGGTGGTCAATCTGTTGAAATCAGAGCACTACATTTTGGCCACCGTGCTCGATCCTAGATTTAAAACCTACCTTGGATCTCTCTTTCCGGCAGACACAAGTCTGCTGGGGTTGAAAGACCTGCTGGTGACAAAATTGTCAAGTCAAGCGGAACGCGACCTGTCAACATCTCCTCCTTCACATTCTCCCGCAACTGGGGGTGCGAGGAAAAGGCTCAGAATTCCGAGCCCACCCGCTGGCGGTGATGCAGGGCAGTCTGGAGCGACTGCTGATGCTGACATCTGGTCCAGACTGAAGGACCTGACAACGATTACGGACATGTCATCTACTGTCACTGCATATGATTCTGTCACCATTGAAAGAATGGTGGAGGATTATATGAGTGACCGCATCCAAGTAGGTACGTCAGACAGTCCGTACTTATACTGGCAGGAAAAAGAGGCAATTTGGAGGCCCTTGCACAAACTGGCTTTATTCTACCTAAGTTGCCCTCCCACAAGTGTGTACTCCGAAAGAGTGTTTAGTGCCGCCGCTCACCTTGTCAGCAATCGGCGTACGAGGTTACTTCCTGAAAATGTGGAGAAGATGATGTTCATTAAAATGAATTATAATCAATTCCTCCGTGGAGACATTGACCAGCAGCAATTGCCTCCACAAAGTACTAGAGATGAGCGGGTTCGGTTTCTCTGAATCCGAACCCGCCAGAACTTCATGTTTTTTTTCACGGGTCCGAGCGACTCGGATCTTCCCGCCTTGCTCGGTTAACCCGAGCGCGCCCGAACGTCATCATGACGCTGTCGGATTCTCGCGAGGCTCGGATTCTATCGCGAGACTCGGATTCTATATAAGGAGCCGCGCGTCGCCGCCATTTTCACACGTGCATTGAGATTGATAGGGAGAGGACGTGGCTGGCGTCCTCTCCGTTTAGAATAGATTAGAGAGACACTTGATTTACTAATTTTGGGGAGCATTAGGAGTACTCAGTACAGTGCAGAGTTTTGCTGATAGTGACCAGTGACCACCAGTTTTATTTATAATCCGTTCTCTGCCTGAAAAAAGCGATACACAGCACACAGTGACTCAGTCACATACCATATCTGTGTGCACTGCTCAGGCTCAGGCCAGTGTGCTGCATCATCTATTATCTATATATAAATAATATTATATATATCTGTCTGACTGCTCAGCTCACACAGCTTATAATTGTGGGGGAGACTGGGGAGCACTACTGCAGTGCCAGTTATAGGTTATAGCAGGAGCCAGGAGTACATAATATATTATATAGTGAGTGACCACCAGACACACAGTGCAGTTTATTTAATATATCCGTTCTCTGCCTGAAAAAAGCGATACACACAGTGACTCAGTCAGTCACATACCATATCTGTGTGCACTGCTCAGGCTCAGGCCAGTGTGCTGCATCATCTATATATATTATATATCTGTCTGACTGCTCAGCTCACACAGCTTATAATTGTGGGGGAGACTGGGGAGCACTACTGCAGTGCCAGTTATAGGTTATAGCAGGAGCCAGGAGTACATAATATTATATTAAAATTAAACAGTGCACACTTTTGCTGCAGGAGTGCCACTGCCAGTGTGACTAGTGACCAGTGACCTGACCACCAGTATATATAATATTAGTAGTATACTATCTCTTTATCAACCAGTCTATATTAGCAGCAGACACAGTACAGTGCGGTAGTTCACGGCTGTGGCTACCTCTGTGTCGGCACTCGGCAGCCCGTCCATAATTGTATATACCACCTAACCGTGGTTTTTTTTTCTTTCTTTATACATACATACTAGTTACGAGTATACTATCTCTTTATCAACCAGTCTATATATTAGCAGCAGACACAGTACAGTGCGGTAGTTCACGGCTGTGGCTACCTCTGTGTCGGCACTCGGCAGCCCGTCCATAATTGTATATACCACCTAACCGTGGTTTTTTTTTCTTTCTTTATACATACATACTAGTTACGAGTATACTATCTCTTTATCAACCAGTCTATATATTAGCAGCAGACACAGTACAGTGCGGTAGTTCACGGCTGTGGCTACCTCTGTGTCGGCACTCGGCAGCCCGTCCATAATTGTATATACCACCTAACCGTGGTTTTTTTTTCTTTCTTTATACATACATACTAGTTACGAGTATACTATCTCTTTATCAACCAGTCTATATATTAGCAGCAGACACAGTACAGTGCGGTAGTTCACGGCTGTGGCTACCTCTGTGTCGGCACTCGGCGGCCCGTCCATAATTGTATATACCACCTAACCGTGGGTTTTTTTTCTTTCTTTATACATACATACTAGTTACGAGTATACTATCTCTTTATCAACCAGTCTATATATTAGCAGCAGACACAGTACAGTGCGGTAGTTCACGGCTGTGGCTACCTCTGTGTCGGCACTCGGCAGCCCGTCCATAATTGTATATACCACCTAACCGTGGTTTTTTTTCTTTCTTTATACATACATACTAGTTACGAGTATACTATCTCTTTATCAACCAGTCTATATTAGCAGCAGACACAGTACAGTGCGGTAGTTCACGGCTGTGGCTACCTCTGTGTCGGCACTCGGCAGCCCGTCCATAATTGTATATACCACCTAACCGTGGTTTTTTTTTCTTTCTTTATACATACATACTAGTTACGAGAATACTATCTCTTTATCAACCAGTCTATATATTAGCAGCAGACACAGTACAGTGCGGTAGTTCACGGCTGTGGCTACCTCTGTGTCGGCACTCGGCAGCCCGTCCATAATTGTATACTAGTATCCAATCCATCCATCTCCATTGTTTACCTGAGGTGCCTTTTAGTTGTGCCTATTAAAATATGGAGAACAAAAATGTTGAGGTTCCAAAATTAGGGAAAGATCAAGATCCACTTCCACCTCGTGCTGAAGCTGCTGCCACTAGTCATGGCCGAGACGATGAAATGCCAGCAACGTCGTCTGCCAAGGCCGATGCCCAATGTCATAGTACAGAGCATGTCAAATCCAAAACACCAAATATCAGTAAAAAAAGGACTCCAAAACCTAAAATAAAATTGTCGGAGGAGAAGCGTAAACTTGCCAATATGCCATTTACCACACGGAGTGGCAAGGAACGGCTGAGGCCCTGGCCTATGTTCATGGCTAGTGGTTCAGCTTCACATGAGGATGGAAGCACTCAGCCTCTCGCTACAAAAATGAAAAGACTCAAGCTGGCAAAAGCAGCACAGCAAAGAACTGTGCATTCTTCGAAATCCCAAATCCACAAGGAGAGTCCAATTGTGTCGGTTGCGATGCCTGACCTTCCCAACACTGGACGTGAAGAGCATGCGCCTTCCACCATTTGCACGCCCCCTGCAAGTGCTGGAAGGAGCACCCGCAGTCCAGTTCCTGATAGTCAGATTGAAGATGTCAGTGTTGAAGTACACCAGGATGAGGAGGATATGGGTGTTGCTGGCGCTGGGGAGGAAATTGACCAGGAGGATTCTGATGGTGAGGTGGTTTGTTTAAGTCAGGCACCCGGGGAGACACCTGTTGTCCGTGGGAGGAATATGGCCGTTGACATGCCAGGTGAAAATACCAAAAAAATCAGCTCTTCGGTGTGGAGGTATTTCACCAGAAATGCGGACAACAGGTGTCAAGCCGTGTGTTCCCTTTGTCAAGCTGTAATAAGTAGGGGTAAGGACGTTAACCACCTCGGAACATCCTCCCTTATACGTCACCTGCAGCGCATTCATAATAAGTCAGTGACAAGTTCAAAAACTTTGGGTGACAGCGGAAGCAGTCCACTGACCAGTAAATCCCTTCCTCTTGTAACCAAGCTCACGCAAACCACCCCACCAACTCCCTCAGTGTCAATTTCCTCCTTCCCCAGGAATGCCAATAGTCCTGCAGGCCATGTCACTGGCAATTCTGACGAGTCCTCTCCTGCCTGGGATTCCTCCGATGCATCATTGCGTGTAACGCCTACTGCTGCTGGCGCTGCTGTTGTTGCCGCTGGGAGTCGATGGTCATCCCAGAGGGGAAGTCGTAAGCCCACTTGTACTACTTCCAGTAAGCAATTGACTGTTCAACAGTCCTTTGCGAGGAAGATGAAATATCACTGCAGTCATCCTACTGCAAAGCGGATAACTGAGTCCTTGACAACTATGTTGGTGTTAGACGTGCGTCCGGTATCCGCCGTTAGTTCACAGGGAACTAGACAATTTATTGAGGCAGTGTGCCCCCGTTACCAAATACCATCTAGGTTCCACTTCTCTAGGCAGGCGATACCGAGAATGTACACGGACGTCAGAAAAAGACTCACCAGTGTCCTAAAAAATGCAGTTGTACCCAATGTCCACTTAACCACGGACATGTGGACAAGTGGAGCAGGGCAGGGTCAGGACTATATGACTGTGACAGCCCACTGGGTAGATGTATGGACTCCCGCCGCAAGAACAGCAGCGGCGGCACCAGTAGCAGCATCTCGCAAACGCCAACTCTTTCCTAGGCAGGCTACGCTTTGTATCACCGCTTTCCAGAATACGCACACAGCTGAAAACCTCTTACGGCAACTGAGGAAGATCATCGCGGAATGGCTTACCCCAATTGGACTCTCCTGTGGATTTGTGGCATCGGACAACGCCAGCAATATTGTGTGTGCATTAAATATGGGCAAATTCCAGCACGTCCCATGTTTTGCACATACCTTGAATTTGGTGGTGCAGAATTTTTTAAAAAACGACAGGGGCATGCAAGAGATGCTGTCGGTGGCCAGAAAAATTGCGGGACACTTTCGGCGTACAGGCACCACGTACAGAAGACTGGAGCACCACCAAAAACTACTGAACCTGCCCTGCCATCATCTGAAGCAAGAAGTGGTAACGAGGTGGAATTCAACCCTCTATATGCTTCAGAGGTTGGAGGAGCAGCAAAAGGCCATTCAAGCCTATACAATTGAGCACGATATAGTAGGTGGAATGCACCTGTCTCAAGTGCAGTGGAGAATGATTTCAACGTTGTGCAAGGTTCTGATGCCCTTTGAACTTGCCACACGTGAAGTCAGTTCAGACACTGCCAGCCTGAGTCAGGTCATTCCCCTCATCAGGCTTTTGCAGAAGAAGCTGGAGGCATTGAAGAAGGAGCTAAAAGGGAGCGATTCCGCTAGGCATGTGGGACTTGTGGATGCAGCCCTTAATTCGCTTAACAAGGATTCACGGGTGGTCAATCTGTTGAAATCAGAGCACTACATTTTGGCCACGGTGCTCGATCCTAGATTTAAAGCCTACCTTGGATCTCTCTTTCCGGCAGACACAGGTCTGCTGGGGTTGAAAGACCTGCTGGTGACAAAATTGTCAAGTCAAGCGGAACGCGACCTGTCAACATCTCCTCCTTCACATTCTCCCGCAACTGGGGGTGCGAGGAAAAGGCTCAGAATTCCGAGCCCACCCGCTGGCGGTGATGCAGGGCAGTCTGGAGCGACTGCTGATGCTGACATCTGGTCCGGACTGAAGGACCTGACAACGATTACGGACATGTCGTCTACTGTCACTGCATATGATTCTCTCAACATTGATAGAATGGTGGAGGATTATATGAGTGACCGCATCCAAGTAGGCACGTCACACAGTCCGTACTTATACTGGCAGGAAAAAGAGGCAATTTGGAGGCCCTTGCACAAACTGGCTTTATTCTACCTAAGTTGCCCTCCCACAAGTGTGTACTCCGAAAGAGTGTTTAGTGCCGCCGCTCACCTTGTCAGCAATCGGCGTACGAGGTTACATCCAGAAAATGTGGAGAAGATGATGTTCATTAAAATGAATTATAATCAATTCCTCCGCGGAGACATTGACCAGCAGCAATTGCCTCCACAAAGTACACAGGGAGCTGAGATGGTGGATTCCAGTGGGGACGAACTGATAATCTGTGAGGAGGGGGATGTACACGGTGATATATCGGAGGGTGAAGATGAGGTGGACATCTTGCCTCTGTAGAGCCAGTTTGTGCAAGGAGAGATTAATTGCTTCTTTTTTGGGGGGGGTCCAAACCAACCCATCATATCAGTCACAGTCGTGTGGCAGACCCTGTCACTGAAATGATGGGTTGGTTAAAGTGTGCATGTCCTGTTTTGTTTATACAACATAAGGGTGGGTGGGAGGGCCCAAGGACAATTCCATCTTGCACCTCTTTTTTCTTTTCTTTTTCTTTGCATCATGTGCTGATTGGGGAGGGTTTTTTGGAAGGGACATCCTGCGTGACACTGCAGTGCCACTCCTAGATGGGCCCGGTGTTTGTGTCGGCCACTAGGGTCGCTAATCTTACTCACACAGTCAGCTACCTCATTGCGCCTCTTTTTTTCTTTGCGTCATGTGCTGTTTGGGGAGGGTTTTTTGGAAGGGACATCCTGCGTGACACTGCAGTGCCACTCCTAGATGGGCCCGGTGTTTGTGTCGGCCACTAGGGTCGCTAATCTTACTCACACAGCTACCTCATTGCGCCTCTTTTTTTCTTTGCGTCATGTGCTGTTTGGGGAGGGTTTTTTGGAAGGGACATCCTGCGTGACACTGCAGTGCCACTCCTAGATGGGCCCGGTGTTTGTGTCGGCCACTAGGGTCGCTAATCTTACTCACACAGCTACCTCATTGCGCCTCTTTTTTTCTTTGCGTCATGTGCTGTTTGGGGAGGGTTTTTTGGAAGGGCCATCCTGCGTGACACTGCAGTGCCACTCCTAGATGGGCCCGGTGTTTGTGTCGGCCACTAGGGTCGCTAATCTTACTCACACAGCTACCTCATTGCGCCTCTTTTTTTCTTTGCGTCATGTGCTGTTTGGGGAGGGTTTTTTGGAAGGGACATCCTGCGTGACACTGCAGTGCCACTCCTAGATGGGCCCGGTGTTTGTGTCGGCCACTAGGGTCGCTTATCTTACTCACACAGCGACCTCGGTGCAAATTTTAGGACTAAAAATAATATTGTGAGGTGTGAGGTATTCAGAATAGACTGAAAATGAGTGTAAATTATGGTTTTTGAGGTTAATAATACTTTGGGATCAAAATGACCCCCAAATTCTATGATTTAAGCTGTTTTTTAGTGTTTTTTGAAAAAAACACCCGAATCCAAAACACACCCGAATCCGACAAAAAAAATTCGGTGAGGTTTTGCAAAAAACGCGTTCGAACCCAAAACACGGCCGCGGAACCGAACCCAAAACCAAAACACAAAACCCGAAAAATTTCAGGCGCTCATCTCTACAAAGTACACAGGGAGCTGAGATGGTGGATTCCAGTGGGGACGAATTGATAATCTGTGAGGAGCGGGATGTACACGGTGATATATCGGAGGATGATGATGAGGTGGACATCTTGCCTCTGTAGAGCCAGTTTGTGCAAGGAGAGATTAATTGCTTCTTTTTCGGTGGGGGTCCAAACCAACCCATCATTTCAGTCTCAGTCGTGTGGCAGACCCTGTCACTGAAATGATGGGTTGGTTAAAGTGTGCATGTCCTGTTTATACAACATAAGGGTGGGTGGGAGGGCCCAAGGACAATTCCATCTTGCACCTCTTTTTTCTTTCATTTTTCTTTGCGTCATGTGCTGTTTGGGGAGTGTTTTTTGGAAGGGCCATCCTGCGTGATACTGCAGTGCCACTCCTAGATGGGCCAGGTGTTTGTGTCGGCCACTAGGGTCGCTTATCTTACTCACACAGCTACCTCATTGCGCCTCTTTTTTTCTTCTTTGCGTCATGTGCTGTTTGGGGAGTGTTTTTTGGAAGGGCCATCCTGCGTGACACTGCAGTGCCACTCCTAGATGGGCCAGGTGTTTGTGTCGGCCACTAGGGTCGCTTAGCTTACTCACACAGCTACCTCATTGCGCCTCTTTTTTTCTTCTTTGCGTCATGTGCTGTTTGGGGAGTGTTTTTTGGAAGGGCCATCCTGCGTGACACTGCAGTGCCACTCCTAGATGGGCCAGGTGTTTGTGTCGGCCACTAGGGTCGCTTAGCTTACTCACACAGCTACCTCATTGCGCCTCTTTTTTTCTTCTTTGCGTCATGTGCTGTTTGGGGAGTGTTTTTTGGAAGGGCCATCCTGCGTGACACTGCAGTGCCGCTCCTAGATGGGCCAGGTGTTTGTGTCGGCCACTAGGGTCGCTTAGCTTACTTACACAGCTACCTCATTGCGCCTCTTTTTTTCTTCTTTGCGTCATGTGCTGTTTGGGGAGTGTTTTTTTGGAAGGGCCATCCTGCGTGACACTGCAGTGCCACTCCTAGATGGGCCAGGTGTTTGTGTCGGCCACTAGGGTCGCTTATCTTACTCACACAGCTACCTCATTGCGCCTCTTTTTTTCTTCTTTGCGTCATGTGCTGTTTGGGGAGTGTTTTTTGGAAGGGCCATCCTGCGTGACACTGCAGTGCCACTCCTAGATGGGCCAGGTGTTTGTGTCGGCCACTAGGGTCGCTTATCTTACTCACACAGCTACCTCATTGCGCCTCTTTTTTTCTTCTTTGCGTCATGTGCTGTTTGGGGAGTGTTTTTTGGAAGGGCCATCCTGCGTGACACTGCAGTGCCACTCCTAGATGGGCCAGGTGTTTGTGTCGGCCACTAGGGTCGCTTAGCTTAGTCATCCAGCGACCTCGGTGCAAATTTTAGGACTAAAAATAATATTGTGAGGTGTGAGGTATTCAGAATAGACTGAAAATGAGTGGAAATTATGGTTTTTGAGGTTAATATACTGTGGGATCAAAATAACCCCCAAATTCTATGATTTAAGCTGTTTTTTAGGGTTTTTTGAAAAAAACACCCGAATCCAAAACACACCCGAATCCGACAAAAAAAAATTCGGTGAGGTTTTGCCAAAACGCGGTCGAACCCAAAACACGGCCGCGGAACCAAAACCAAAACACAAAACCCGAAAAATTTCAAGTGCACATCTCTACATTAAATGTTGGACCAGCAAGCTGTATTGCATCTGTTGATTATCACCATGATAATTGGGAGATAATTAGGAGACCCCTACTATGTGGGATCAAGATCAGCAAAATTAAGAGGAAATCTTCATCATACTGTATGTAAGGCTGTTGGTGACTTTTTCCCTCTGTTATAGCGAGTGTTATCCGTGATTGTGCTAAAAGTATTGTGTATAAGTGCAGCACAGAATCAGCCTCTATATTTGGGTACAGTTGTGCTCATAAGTTTACATACCCTAGCAGAATTTGTGATTTTCTGGCTATTTGTCAGAGAATATGAATTATAACTCACAAACTTTTCTTTCACTCATGGTCAGTGGTTGGGTGATGCCATTTATTGTCAAACAACTGTGTTTACTCTTTTTAAATCATAATGACAACAGAAACTACCCAAATGACCCTGATCAAAAGTTTACATACCCTGGAGATTTTGGCCTGATAACATGCACACAAGTTGACACAAACGGGTTTGAATGGCTACTAAAGGTAACCATCCTCACCTGTAATCTGTTTGCTTGTAATCAGTGTGTGTGTATAAAAGGTCAGTGAGTTTATGGACTCCTGAAAGACCCTTGCATCTTTCATCCAGTGCTGCACTGACGTGTCTGGATTCTGAGTCATGGGGAAAGCAAAAGAATTGTCAAAGGATCTGTGGGAAAATGTAATTGAACTGTACAAAACAGGAAAGGGATCTAAAAAGATATCCAAGCAATTGAGAATGCCAATCAGCAGTGTTCAAACTCTAATTAAGAAGTGGAAAATGAGGGATTCTGTGGAAACCAAATCACGGTCAGGTAGACCAACACAAATTTCAGCCACAACTGCCAGGAAAATTGTTTGGGATGCAAAGAAAAATCCACAAATAACTTCAGCTGAAATACAGGACTCTCTGAAAAAAAGTGGTGTGGTTGCTTCAAGATGCACAATAAGGAGGCATTTGAAGAAAAATGGGCTGCATGGTCGAGTCGCCAGAAGAAAGCCATTACTACGCAAATGCCACAAAGCATCCCGCTTACAATACTCCAAACAGCACAGAGACAAGCCTCAAAACTTCTGGAACAAAGTCATTTGGAGTGATGAGACCAAAATTGAACTTTTTGGCCACAACCATAAACGTTACATTTGGAGAGGAGTCAACAAGGCCTATGATGAAAGGTACACCATTCCTACTGTGAAACACGGAGGTGGATCGCTGATATTTTGGGGATGTGTGAGCTACAAAGGCACTGGAAACTTGGCAAAAATTGATGGCAAGATGAATGCAGCATGTTATCAGAAAATACTGGAGGAAAATTTGCACTCATTAGCCCGGAAGCTGCGCATGGGACGTACTTGGACATTCCAACATGACAATGATACAAAACACAAGGCCAAGTCGACCTGTCATTGGCTACAGCAGAATAAAGTGAAGGTTCTGGAGTGGCCATCTCAGTCTCCTGACCTCAATATCTTTGAGCCACTCTGGGGAGATCTCAAACGTGCAGTTCATGCAAGACAGCTCAAGAATTTACAGGAACTGGAGGCTTTTTGCCAAGAAGAATGGGCAGCTTTACCTTCTGAGAAAATAAAGAGCCTCATCCACAACTACCACAAAAGACTTCAAGCTGTCATTGATGTTAAAGGGGGCAATACACGGTATTAAGAACTGGGGTATGTAAACTTTTGATCAGGGTCATTTGGGTAGTTTCTGTTGTCATTATGATTTAAAAAGAGTAAACACAGTTGTTTGACATTAAATGGCTTCACCCAACCACTAACCATGAGTGAAAGAAAAGTTTGTGAGTTATCATTCATATTCTCTGACAAATGGCCAGAAAATCACATATTCAGCTAGGGTATGTAAACTTATGAGCACAACTGTATCTCCCCTCTGTCCTTAAACATAATGGTAGGATGATTGATTTCTGACAAAATGGGCACTAGTGCAGTACATGCAGTATGTGTGTGCTGTAAGGAATTTAGGGCTCTATTTACTAAGCCTTTGATGGAGATAAAGTGGACCAGGGGCAAACACAGGTTTTGCAGGGGGGTTTCCAGAGAGGAGTGGAGCCAAACATAGTATTAGGTTCCCATTTTAGCCGAAACATAGAAGTCTGAAATAAACTCCAGACCCAATGTCCTATTTAATAGGTACAAATTGGGTAACTAGGAATAGACAAGGAACTATGGTAGTATCCGTGCATTATATATGTATGATACTTTCATTGTGAAAGATTTAGTGACATTGAGTTTTAAGAATTTTTTCCCGAAAATAAGTACACATGGTAAAAAGTAAACTCTAAAGAGAAAAATTATAATATTGCACTAATAAAAAATTTGACACACACATACAAAAAATTATCACTAGAAATAGTAAACATGATACACACAAAGGGTGGAATTCAATTGTTTGAAAAGTTGGTTACAGATGGGTCCTCCGTTATCTTGGCTGGCTGAGGCGTTAGTCGCGATCGGGCATACGCAGCGTACCAGGGCGCAGGTAGGCGCGCCTTGTCGCAGAGAGGCGCGCCTAGTCGCAGGGAGGCTCACAGAGCGTTTGTCGTTACCTTTAAGTGTAATGCCTGCGATCATCCACCAGATGTCGCGTTTTACAAGCACCACGGCGCATGCGTGTGGTCTCCCGTAAGATACAATACTGAAATACATAGTAAGAGCTACTTTACTAGTGCGTCTCATTACGCTACATTATTTCATACAGTATATAACAGTATATACAGTACAGACGCAAATAGTAAAGCATATGCAGATGCAAACAAACATGATAAAGCCACAGTATGGTCCATTTACAGTACTTTTGAAATATGTGAGCGTCCAAGTCAGATAAATCAACATAAAACCAGTAGTGTACACGGACGCAAACAGACGTGTTACTGTACAGTACATGCACATTGTTGCCTATTGATGTTAGGGATATTGTATGTTAGCATCCTAATCCCATAGGGGATGCAGTCAGTTTACCTCCAATCAAAATCCCGACATTCAAAATCCCGACACCAATTGACCGATGGTCAAAATCCCGACAAGGTCAAAATCCCGACATGGACAAAATTAGCGATGAGCGGGTTCGGTTCCTCGGAAACTGAATCCCCCTGAACTTCACCCATTTTACACGGGTCCAAGGCATACTCGGATTCTCCCGTATGGCTCGGTTAATCCGAGCGCGCCCGAACGTCATCATCCCGCTGTCGGATTCTCGCGAGATTCGGATTCTATATAAGGAGCCGCGCATCACCGCCATTTTCACTCGTGCATTGGAAATGTTAGGGAGAGGTCGTGGCTGGCGTCCTCTCCGTTTGTGCTTATTGCTTAATTGTGGGGACTGGGGAGCAGCTGTATTATATAGGAGGAGTACAGTGCAGAGTTTTGCTGATCAGTGACCACCAGTTTTATCCGTTCTCTGCCTGAAAAAACGCTCCATATCTGTGCTCAGTGTGCTGCATATATCTGTGCTCACACTGCTTTATTGTGGAGACTGGGGACCAGCAGTATTATATAGGAGGAGTACAGTGCAAAGCTTTGCTGACCAGTGACCACCAGTATACGTTGTCTGCCTGAAAAATGCTCCATATCTGTGCTCAGTGTACTGCATATATCTGTGCTCACACTGCTTTATTGTGGGTACTGGGGACCACCAGTATATTATATAGGAGGAGTACAGTGCAGAGTTTTGCTGACCAGTGACCACCAGTATATATAGCAGTACGGTACGGAAGGCCACTGCTCTACCTACCTCTGTCTCGTCAAGTATACTATCCATCTAGATTCTATACCTGTGGTGCATTTTAGTTTTGCAGTTTGCTGACAGTGACCACCAGTATATATAGCAGTACGGTACGGAAGGCCACTGCTCTACCTACCTCTGTGTCATCAAGTATACTATCCATCTAGATTCAATACCTGTGGTGCATTTTAGTTTTGCAGTTTGCTGACAGTGACCACCAGTATATATAGCAGTACGGTACGGAAGGCCACTGCTCTACCTACCTCTGTGTCGTAAAGTATACTATCCATCTAGATTCTATACATTTGGTGCATTTTAGTTTTGCAGTTTGCTGACAGTGACCACCAGTATATGTAGCAGTACGGTATGGAAGGCCACTGCTCTACCTACCTCTGTGTCGTCAAGTATACAATCCATCTAGATTCTATACCTGTGGTGTATTTTAGTTTTGCAGTTTGCTGACAGTGACCACCAGTATAAATAGCAGTATGGTACGGAAGGCCACTGCTCTACCTACCTCTGTGTCGTCAAGTATACTATCCATCGAGATTCTATACCTGTTATGCATTTTAGTTTTGCAGTTTGCTGACAGTGACCACCAGTATATATAGCAGTACGGTATGGAAGGCCACTGCTCTACCTACCTCTGTGTCGTCAAGTATAGTATCCATCTAGGTTCTATACCTGTGGTGCATTTTAGTTTTGCAGTTTGCTGACAGTGACCACCAGTATATATAGCAGTACGGTACGGAAGGCCACTGCTCTACCTACCTCTGTGTCGTCAAGTATACAATCCATCTAGATTCTATACCTGTGGTGCATTTTAGTTTTGCAGTTTGCTGACAGTGACCACCAGTATAAATAGCAGTACGGTACGGAAGGCCACTGCTCTACCTACCTCTGTGTCGTCAAGTATACTATCCATCTAGATTCTATACCTGTGGTGCATTTTAGTTTTGCAGTTTGCTGACAGTGACCACCAGTATATATAGCAGTACGGTATGGAAGGCCACTGCTCTACCTACCTCTGTGTCGTCAAGTATACTATCCATCTAGATTCTATACCTGTGGTGCATTTTAGTTTTGCAGTTTGCTGACAGTGACCACCAGTATATGTAGCAGTACGGTACGGAAGGCCACTGCTCTACCTACCTCTGTGTCATCAAGTATACTATCCATCTAGATTCTATACCTGTGGTGCATTTTAGTTTTGCAGTTTGCTGACAGTGACCACCAGTATATATAGCAGTACGGTACGGAAGGCCACTGCTCTACCTACCTCTGTGTCGTCAAGTATACTATCCATCCATACCTGTGGTGCATTTCAGTTGTGCGCAGTATATATAGTAGTAGGCCATTGCTATTGATACTGGCATATAATTCCACACATTAAAAAATGGAGAACAAAAATGTGGAGGTTAAAATAGGGAAAGATCAAGATCCACTTCCACCTCGTGCTGAAGCTGCTGCCACTAGTCATGGCCGAGACGATGAAATGCCATCAACGTCGTCTGCCAAGGCCGATGCCCAATGTCATAGTAGAGAGCATGTAAAATCCAAAAAACAAAAGTTCAGTAAAATGACCCAAAAATTAATATTGAAAGCGTCTGATGAGAAGCGTAAACTTGCCAATATGCCATTTACGACACGGAGTGGCAAGGAACGGCTGAGGCCCTGGCCTATGTTCATGGCTAGTGGTTCAGCTTCACATGAGGATGGAATCACTCATCCTCTCGCTAGAAAACTGCAGTGCCACTCCTAGATGGGCCAGGTGTTTGTGTCGGCCACTTGGGTCGCTTAGCTTAGCCATCCAGCGACCTCGGTGCAAATTTTAGGACTAAAAATAATATTGTGAGGTGTGAGGTGTTCAGAATAGACTGAAAATGAGTGTAAATTATGGTTATTGAGGTTAATAATACTATGGGATCAAAATGACCCCGAAATTCTATGATTTAAGCTGTTTTTGAGGGGTTTTTGTAAAAAAACACCCGAATCCAAAACACACCCGAATCCGGCAAAAAAATTTCAGGGAGGTTTTGGCAAAACGCGTCTGAATCCAAAACACGGCCGCGGAACCCAATCCAAAACCAAAACACAAAGCCCGAAAAATTTCCGGTGCACATCTCTAGACAAAATACCGACATTTAAAATACCGACAAGGGCAAAATGCCGACAGGTCAAAATACCGACATGCATTTTTCATGATTTTTTTCATTGAAACCGACTTGTTCATACTTTACCATCCCAGTGGACCTGGAGGGGGAATATAATAGTGTGCCGAGCGCAGCAAGGCACCGTGCCCGAAGCATGCCGAGCGCAGCGAGCCATGCGAGGGGACGCGGTACACTTTATATGGTGTCCATGTTGACTTATGTCGACATACACACACAAAAACAACAAAAACCGCATGTCGGTATTTTGACCTGTCGGCATTTTACATGTCGGTATTTTGACCTTGTCGGTATTTTAAATGTCGGTATTTTGTCCATGTCGGGATTTTGACCATCGGTCAATTGGTGTCGGGATTTTGAATGTCGGGATTTTGATTGGAGGTATTTCATACCAATCACTCCCATAGCCATTACAGCATAATCAAAACCAATGGACTTATTCATCTGTTGACGGCGAAGTGTCCGAGTGGTGAAGTGTTCCGCTTGCTATACTTAGAGTCCCGGGTTCGATTTCTAAATTACGAATGCATGTTAGTTTCTTCCAGACACTTTATATCTATCGTACTGTAGTATACTTTCACATTCAATACAAGTGTGCACACAAGTTTTACATAAAGCAGGGCAAAGCTGCAGGAGCGTTTCTACTGTTAAGGTTCTATGCACCGTACGGTACACATACAATTCTATAGCAGGGCAGACTCAATTGAAATGGCTACTGCCTGTGACTCCTTGCCCCATTGAGGCACTCGGATATGGAGCGAGCGACGGCATAGGTTTTGCAGGCTACGGGGCAATGCTGAAGGAGCGTCACAATCCCCTAGCTAAAATACACAGGGGCGATAAGGATAAGCGAGCGCTATGTACATTATGGTACACCGGACCGATCGCATAGCAAACTGACAAAATGGCCGCCACCTGTGGACCCCCACCTCGTGGCAGCGCTCGGATATGAAACGAGCGACGGCATAGGTTTTGCAGGCTATGGGGAGGGATTTTGTCCCACGTCCATGCTGTAAATAAAGTGTTTCAATCCCCAAGCATCATTCTGAGTCCATTGTGCTGTGTCCATCCAGGGGCTGCTGTTGTCTGTTTCCGTTCTCCATTCTGGTTTCCGTATGCACCCGTGTTCCAAAATCAAAAAACAAAAACTAAAAATAATATTTAAAAAAAAAAACATTACCCCACACCCCCACCACCACCCAAAAAATAAAAACTTTTTTAAAGTTGATATTGTTACTGTATTTGTGATGGCTTTTTTATTGCAATATGTGTGATGTTACATGTTGCTACTGATTTTGACCCACGTCCTCTGCCTTAAATAAAGTGTTTCTTAAAATAAACCCAATGTGGTTTCCAATTTTTGTATTCCCAACTTCCTCATATACTGTACTCTATAAATGAGTACTACTGTATGTGGGAAATTCAATTAAGAGTGGTATATGTAAAACCACTTTGTTAGGCTGCTTGTTTCACTGGTGTCTGTGGCTGCCTGGGGAGCAGTGTTACTCAAAAGAAGGGGTTGTACTGTAAGCACTGTACAAGCTTGCCGAGGGGCAGAATCCTTGCCACCCATTGTATTATACTGTACATGTCACACTTACTGTATGCTATTGCTTCAATGTACAGTACAGTATGCTCAATCTACTGTAAAATAGTGTCCTAGTCCCTTGCATTGTACTGCTGACATGTCCCTTGATGCATCTTTCTGAATTCTATGTAAAGCACACATGGGGTAGATGTACAGTATGAAACAGTGATAAGACGGAGAAGTGTGCATACTGTATCAATCAACTGCTACCTGTACATTGATTGATTGGCTGGTTGGAATAAAAATCTGGTAATGGATGACTGTCACTTGCTCTCATCCATTACCAGAATTTCATTCCTAACAGCCAGGGCTGTTTCTAGCCAATTTGGCTCCCAGTGCGAGATTTAAAAATGCGCCCCCCATGACATAAAAAAATGTGCCCCCCCCCCACACACACACACCTAGATTTAAAAAAAACGTGCGCGCGCACCCGGCAAGGGGTCGTGGCCTCATCTAAATGGGTGTGGCCTCATTTAAATGGGCATGGCCTCGTCTGAAAAGACTACCTCACAATCCAGTTTTTGACCCTGCTCCAACAGATCACGACCACCACAGGAAAAAACAATTCTACCGTATTAAGCCCCACACAGTAATGCACCATATTATGCCACACACTGCAATGCCCTTGATACATTAAATCCCCACACTACGGCAGGCAAGAATCCCCATTTCACACATTACGGCAGGTGTCCCCATTTTACACATTGAGAGAGAGAGAGAGAATACTTACAGAGGCGATTACCGCTCTTCGGCCCGCCTCACCAGTCGCTCCTCGCGCCGGCCTTTCCCTCTTCCTAACTTGGATCCCCCTCTGTACTCCGCTGGGGGGGGGGGGGGAGTTTCGCGGAGTGACGGGGTTGCGTCGTGACGTAACGATGCAACCGCGTCATTCCGTGAAACTCCGCCCCCCGAGCGGGTTACTCGGGGAGAAATAGGAGGGGGAAGCAGGGAGCCACAGTTAGTGCCGCGGCGGGCGCCCAGTGCGGTTGCACTGCCCCCAGATCTAGCAGATTATCTGTCAAATAATTGTATGGTGTACAGTATGCCTAGCTTATAAATGACCAGAGATTCTGTCATACAGTAAGTAAGGTACTGTACCATGCAGTAAAAAAAAGATACTGTACAACGGAGTATAACAAAATCATTTATTAAAAAAAAAAATTTAACGTAAAAGAAAATTAAAAAGATGGTCCACTAGAAGGTGGACCACCACCCTCAGCAGCAGTACTGCACGCTGCAATTGTTCTGTGGGGAAAAAAAGGACAGTGTTACACAACACGAATACTGTATACTGTACAGTATAGTAGTGGCAATACAGTACTGTACTCTATATTAGAAAATCTTGATATTTACAATGTACAGTACTGTATTGTCACTACAGTAAATAGAACACTACTGTATGCTGTCGAGGTAATTAAACATTGCTATAGTTTACCTCTCGTATAAGTTAAAGATGTGCGGCGGGCACTTTTCGTGTTTTGTGGTTTGGTTTTGGTTCTAATTCCCCGCTCGTGTTTTGGTTTTGGGTTGTTTTTTTGCCAAAACCACCCTTTCGTGTTTTGGTTTTGGTTTTGGATCTGGATGATTTTTAAAAAAAAACACAAAAACAGCTAAAATCACAGAATGTGGGGGTAATTTTGATCCTACAGTATTATTAACCTCAATAGCATTAATCTCCACTCATTTCCAGTCAATTTTGACCACCTCACACCTCACAATATTGTTCACCAACATAGGCCAAAGGCTGGCTGGCTAAACTAAGCATCAGAGCAGCGGCACAAACACACGGCAGTTATTTCTGTTTAAAAATGTTTTACAAATTAGTACTGTATCAGCAATAACCAATCAAAACAATAGAAAACCATCCAACACAGAAATCTCGTCAGAATCGTGTGTACAATATCATTGCTCTGAAGTAGTTACCAAACAGGCGATACTAAATTGGTTGTGGGGGAAAAAATGGCGCACTGGGCTACCCTATTGCAGGTATAACATATCAATAAACCGGAATATAGAAAAGTAACTTTAGATAAATATTACCCTCTTTATGGGCAGAACAAATTACTAAATTCATAAATAGAAAAAGCCGGCGGTGCTCCCTCAAGTTGTAAAGAACAAGTCACATGAATACTGAAGAAGAAAAGACAACTCTTTTTCATGGGGCACTCTTATCAAATAATCTAAAACTTAACTTTTATTATTAGAAATTGAACTCACATTGACATACTAACATATAACATATGTTATCTGCAAGTAGGATGCAATATTTTTATAAATGCAAATACGATGCAGTTTTTTGAAAATATGATGCAATTTTGACAATACCATTATAACTGTACCCACACTAATATAGTCTGTTTCAATTTGAATGATTATAGTCATATTTTGGAAAAATACTGTTATATTTATTACTAACAAAATATATGAGCGCTAATTGACTAGATACTTGGGTACATGAGATATTTATATAATCCATTGATACACTCAGGAGGATACATTATGTACAAACTATAACATTTTTTCTACAACAATTGTTTCTAATTGTTTCTTTCTTTTCTTTGTACTCTCATTGGCTTAACTCATTTATTGAGATACCAACAGCAGAAGCACGCTTTTTTTCATTTTGCATAAACACCCACAGGATCCTCTCATCCTCAATTCGATGTCATCAGATATGATTGAGGACAGTAGAAATCCTGGGTGTTATTGCATATGAAATCTGTATTTCTTAGAGACCATTCAGTCAATTGTATCAACTAATTATCTGTATTCACAATTTGGATAGGAGAAATATTTGATTATCTAGTTACTCCTCTGTTCCATTAGACTTCAGAGTGTTTTCTTTGGTAGTTACAGCTCCAATTGTGACTTAATGGACACATGTGGATAATAACTGTAACTATGTGGTTATCATCATAATTATTATTATTATCATTTTTCAATGGGCTTATAAGAACCAAGTTTTATAGATGCAATTCATTGACTAGGGACCTCTCCCCTGCACTCTCATTAACTTTGCCCTTCATTGGGCAATATAAGTTAACAGCAGATACAGGTCTTGGGATTGGTGCGTGTGCTCCAGGTGGTTCTCTCATTGGGAATTCGATGCTTTATAGCAGATTACCAAAAGCAGAAACCCGGCATTTAGTCACCTATTTTTCCCTATCTTCCTTCTGACTTAATCTTTTGTATACAATTGTATTATGTTACATTTTTAGTTGGTCAAAAAAACTACACACGTGTGATTGGCTGAGAAACCTGGCCTTACCATATATCAATATTGGGAAGTATGTGTAGTTAGCCACGTTAAGTACCTCAGATATAACTTTGGGAACCATTAATTGTTGCAGTACATCAAAGATTATGGTTGAATAAACAATTGATTGGTTTGTTTATAATTAATCTGTGGCATGATATCAATCAATTATTGATACTCATACAATTAGTAGTACAATTGGATACATACTAAATTTATTGAGCCAAAAGATAATGTCAGATAGTACTTGTTGCGGCCTAGTCAGTGACGTCTTGATTAATGAGAATGTATGTTATATGTTAGTATGTCAATGTGAGTTCAATTTCTAATAATAGTAGTTACCAAACAGCAAAGAAAAAAAAACCTAAACCATGTGTAAAATAGCAACAGTGGACATAGATGCCACTACACAAGTGCACATGCCCCCAGCACATGCCTATTCTCAGTGCCCAGTCTGTACCTCCCTCCTGGGGGCCCTGGGTCACTGATGACTGGCACCCTGTGCCCACGTAAAGCCTTAATCAGCCATTTTGTCGATGAGCCCTCCCAAATTCTCCCTAATCACAAAAAACAGCATTCTGTACCTGGTTACAGTGCGGGTCAGACACAGTGCGGGTCAGACACAGTGCAGGTTGGATACAAAGCAGGTTGGGTACAGTGCAGGTTACAGTGTGGATCAGATACAGTGCAGGTGGATACAAGGCAGGTCGGATACAGTGTAGATGGAGTTCATTGCGGGTTGTATATATTGCAGATCGCACACAATGCAAGTCGGATACAGTGCAGGTTGGAGTGCGGGTTGGATATAGTGCGCGTTGGCTACAGCGCAATGTCGGATACAGTGCAAGATACAGTACAGGTCGGATACAGTGCAGGTCAGAGTGTGGGTTGGAGACAGTGTGTGTTGCATACAGTGAGGGTTGGCTACAGTGTAAGGTCAGATACAGTGCGCGTTGGATACAGTGCGAGATAAAGTGCAGGTCAGATACAGTATGGGTCGCATACATTGTGAGTTGTATATATTGTGGGTCAGATACAGCGTGGGCTGGATAAAGTGCAGGTTACAGTGCGGGTCAAATACAGTGTAGGTTGGATGCAGCGCAGGTCAGGTACAGCGTGGGTTGGATAAAGCGCAGGTCAAATACAATGTTGGTTGGATACAGTGCGGGTCGAATACAATGCGGGTCTGGTGCATTGTAGGGTTTTCAGAGCACGGGTTTCAGAGCAGGTCAAATACAATGTGGGTCGGATACAGTGTTGTTCAGATACAGCATGTGTTACAGTGGAGGTCGGATACAGCATGAGTTTCAGTGCAGGTCACATACAATGTGGGTCGGATACAGTGTTGGTCAGATACAGCATGGGTTACAGTGCAGGTCAGATACAGTGCAGGTTAGATACACCAATAGTGCACTTACTATGACAGAGTGTCCTCAGTGCGGGGTTGTCAGCTGTGTTTTCAGTATGGTGGTGCCAGCAGTGTCGGCACTGCAGGAATGCCTGCAGTGTTGGCAATTGCGGGACTGCTGGAGGTGTCCTCAGTGCAGGAGTGCCGGCGGTGTCCTCAGTACCTAGGGGTGCCGGCAGTATCGGTAATGCGGGAGTGCCGGAGTTGTCCTCAGTGCTAAAGTGCTGGCAGAGTCCTCAGTGCAGGTGTGCCAGCAGTGTCGGCAGTGTGGGAGTGCCGAAAGTGTCCTCGGTGCAGGGGTGCCTGCAGTGTCGGCAGTGTGGGAGGTGTCCTCAGTGCAGGAGTGCTGGCAGTGTCCCCAGTGCAGGATGCCGGCAGTGTCGGCAGTGTGGGAGTGCTGGAAGTGTCCTCAGTGCAGGGGTGCCGGCAGCTTCGGCAATGTGGGAGTGCTGGAGGTGTCCTCAGTGCAGGAGTTCAGGGAAGCGGCAGTGTCGGCAGCATGGGAGTGCCGGAAGTGTCCTCAGTGCAGGGGTGCCGGCAGCTTCGGCAATGCGGGAGTGCTGGAAGTGTCCTCAGTGGAGGATTTCATGGGGTGGCAATGTCGGCAGTGTGGGAGTGCCGGAAGTGTCCTCAGTGCAGGGGTGCCGGCAGTGTTGGCAATGCAAGAGTGCTGAAGGTGTCCCCAGTGCAGGAGTTCAGGGACGGCGCATTGTCGGCCGTGTGGGAGTGCTGAAAGTGTCCTCAGTGCAGGGGTGCCGGCAGTGTTGGCAATGCGGGAGTGCTGGAAGTGTCCTCAGTGCAGGATTGCCGGCAGTGTCAGCAGTGCAGGAGTGTCAACAGTGTGGGCGGCGATGTCAGCAGTGCGGGTGGTGGTGTCGGCAGTGCAGGCGGCGGGTGCGGCAGTCCGGGCGGCAGTGTTGGCAGTGCGGGCGGCGGAGCTATTAGCGCTGTGGGGGCATCCACCTTGGGGCCATTATAGCCTATGGGGACACGCTGATTGGCTGAGAGCCATGACAGACAGCTCTCTCAGCCAATCAGTGGCCTTCCATAGGTTACTATGGAGACCAGCATCCGAGGCAAAACCTCAGGATCCGACAGTGGAATCCTGAGGTTTTGCCTTGATTGGGGGTTCAAGGCAGGCAGGGACATCCGAGCTGTGGCTCGGATGGCCCCGGATCCCCTAGGTTCCGGGGGGTTCGGATCTCTGAGAACCGAACCCGCTCATCTCTAGTATAAGTGGGCTGCTGGGTGCTGGTTTCCGGGCCAGCCCACCTTTCTTGGCCCTGTCTGGGGCCCCCATAAATCATTGGCTATGTATTAGAGAAAAAAAAACATTAGTCACATTCCAATTCTATACAATTACTACTGTATACTGTAGGTACAGTAGAGATGTGCACCGGACATTTTTCGGGTTTTGTGTTTTGGCTTTGGATTCGGTTCTGCGGCTGTGTTTTGGATTCGGACGCGTTTTGGCAAAACCTCCCTTAAAATTTTTTGTCGGATTCGGGTGTGTTTTGGATTCGGGTGTTTTTTTTCAAAAAAACCTCAAAAACAGCTTAAATCATAGAATTTGGGGGTAATTTTGATACTATAATATTATTAACCTCAATAACCATAATTTCCACTCATTTCCAGACTATTCTGAACACCTCACACCTCACAATATTATTTTTAGTCCTAAAATTTGCACCGAGGTCGCTGGATGACTAAGCTAAGTGACCCAAGTGGGTGGCACAAACACCTGGCCCATCTAGGAGTGGCACTGCAGTGTCAGACAGGATGGCACTTAAAAAAGTAAGGTGCAAGTCGGAATTGTCCTTGGGCCCTCCCACCCGCCCTTATGTTGTATAAACAGGACATGCACACTTTAACAAACCCATCATTTCAGCGACAGGGTTTGCCACACGACGGTGGCTGAAATGATTGGTTGGTTTGGGCCCCCACCGAAAAAGAAGCAATCAATCTCTCCTTGCACAAACTGGCTCTACAGAGGCATGATGTCCACCTCCTCCTCATCGTCCGATTCCTCACCCCTTTCACTGTGTACATCCCCCTCCTCACAGAGGGCAATATTTACTAATATTTGTGTTTAAGTCGGTTTGTGTAGTGTTTAAACTCGTTTTGTATCGAGTGCATTTTCATGCAACTTTTTGAATCCATATATGCAAAGTTACGAAGCAGTCGACTTTATGATTGTCGTGTTTTCCGATGTCGATGCCAGTCATTTTTTTTTTGGCACATTTACGGCCGTCATTGTCGTTTGTGTACGTGTTTTTGTTGTATTTGCTGTTTTTTTTCATAAGTTAAACATGGCAGGGTTTTTTTTTCTCCCCGCGGCCGCATTTTCACTTTCAGTTTCGATTTTCATCCCCGTTCGTGATTGGTTGTTTTTCAGAAGGTAGGAGTGTCTGTGCGCAACCATATAAATACGCCCCAAACCGTCCGCACCTCGTGGGTTTAGTTAGTGGTGAGGAGGAGGGAGGTTGTGCTGTGGAGGTAGGTGAATTTGTGGTTTGGTGAGGAGTGTTGGTAGCGATTTCTAAGTGTGGTATTGTGTTTGGAAGTCGTCTTGTCATTCTTGTTGTCTTGTATTTTGTGGTTTTGTCTCATTTTTAGTCCAAGTTATTTTTCTTTATAGTCCCTTGTCAGTGTTTGTTTGTGTGTGCGTGTGTGTGTGTGTGTGTGTGTGTGTGTGAGTTGTGTAGTGGTAGTGGAGGAGTATGTTGTTTGTCTTTTTTTTCCCTGTGTTAACTGTTTAGACACACAATCATGTGTGACTCAGAGGTGGAGGGTGTGAGTGAGGGGGAGGAGGTTGGTCAGGTGGAGGAGGTGAGTGTTAGTGAGGTTAGTGAGGTGGAGGAGGTGGGTGAGGTTGCTGCAGCAGCCTCAAGTGATAGTGACAGTCAGAGTGCTCCGCAGCCACGCACCACTACAAAGACTGGGCGGAATGTAAAGTTTAGTTTTGCTGAAAATGTGGCATTGGTGCGTGAGCTTATGAAGTATCAGAGGCAGCTATTTGGCCCTGAGTCCGCCAAGGTGCCAACACGGAGGAAGACGGTGTTGTGGGCGAAAGTTGTTGCTGCTGTCAATAGTCAGGGGGTGGTCAAGCGGATGGAGGACACGTGCCGCAAACGGTACTATGACATAAAACGACGTGTCAAGTCCAAAATGGCCAAGGAGGCCAAGGAGGCTTGGAAAACCGGTGGTGGGCAGCCCTATATTGCAAGTTATCTAGAGTATGAGGAGCCCATGCGGAGTGTAATCCCTCCAGAAGTTGTCTCTGCAACCCATGTCCGGGATTCAGATAGGCCCAGGAAGAATGGTGAGCATGTGTATTTGCATTTACATTCTATGTTTTTTTGTTTGTTTTTTTGGAAATGTGTGTCATGTGACGTTGCATATTACTCCCATCTTCAAGTGTGTGTCAGCAAATACATTGTTTTGGTTAATGTTATACAAAAGCCAATGTAACATCTTACTTTATTGTATGTCATGTGTTTTTCAGACAGATATTTTGCATGTGTAGTTTGGACTTGGTGTGTCTCTGAATTGTCCTGCAATAATGTTTTCCTTTTGGGCGTTTTTTTTTTTTTAAATTGTGACTATGTTTTATATTTAAGTGATCCATGTGCAATGTTTTAAAAACAGTGGTTGTCATGTTAGAGGCTGGAGTACTGGAAAGTGGTTTGGAAACCACTTACATGTGTAATGTCATCTTTAGATAATGTTAATTATTTAATTTAAAAAACAATATTTGTATTTATTTTTTGCTTGTATTTGTACCGTGACACCACACTGCAGTGTAATTTTTATATAAATTGCTGCATTTTGTTTTTGCTCATATAGTGGTAATGTGTCTTTGGAGTGCCACATCACAGAGCAATTTATATATTGCATCTGTAATATTTTTCCTTTCAATACAAAATGAAGTTATGTGTGGTTTTTTTTTTTTCATGAACTTGTGGCCTATGTCAGTGTCCTGTACATGTTTTCCTGTGTTGATGTTGCCATAGTGCATATGTGTTTTGGTCAATGTTTTTATTTTTTTATTTCTGGTCCTTATGTTTGTTTGTTTGTTTTTAAAACCAAGCATTTTTAAAAGAATAAATGTTTATAAGCATAATGGGTGGATGTATACACAATAGCATGATTTTTTTTTATAATTTATTTTATACGGTGTTTGAAAAAAGCAGTACTATTCGTCGGCCAGTAACTCCTATCACATCTGATGATGATGACGACGCTGCGGAAGCAGGTAAAGTGTCCATTGTAGTATAGGGTATGCTTGTAAAGGAATGGCCATAACAAAATTGCACTTTCATTAAAAGGTCCATCAAAAGAAGTATGGAGCAGCAGAAGTGGCACTTCTGTAAGACATCACCACAAAAAACCTGTGGACGAAAAGAAAGCATGGTCGTATGTACCGGCACAAACACAGCAGGCTACCCCGCCACGAAGATTATCGTCCGTATGTTCTATAGCCCCACTCCAAATTTTCCAAGATGTCATCCACACTCCCCTCATCTTGATTGTGAGTATCAAACTGAACAGAAATGTGTAAAATGTCAGAACATAATCAAAATCATTCATAACCGCATTAAGTCAAAACACATCAAAAACTAAAATACTTACCGCAGTAAGTAAAAGCTGAAATGGAATCCAAGCTAAATGGCCTTGTCCACATCCAGTAAAGATATGTATGTCCACTTGAGCCATACAGTATGACATTGTGTGTAAGATGCTGCAACAATAAAGCATGTTGGTTTGTTTGCAAAAAGTAAGGTTGCTTTTCCAAATTTCACATGTGTGCTTGAGGTAACATTGCAAAATACATATAAAAACATTGCTATGTTTGTTTGAACAAAGCTATAGGGTAACACATTATGTATTCCAATGTTTTTTTTTATGGTGGATTATGTGTGAGCTACAATAAAACTAAAGTGTTTGCTTTCACAATTAAGTAACCAGACACATTTGCCTCAAACAGGCATATGTATGTATTTAAGCTATGAGTGATGATGTTGCTATCCAGAATAGTTGAAAGCAACAGTGAATGACATGTGTTCCATGTGTAGTGATTTGTTCACATTTCACAAACATATGGATAGCTAACGGAGATTTGTTTAACATGTCAGCTTCGAGTCCTGGGAACAGCATCCCTCCACAACAACACCAACACAGTGACATGGAGGAGACAAACATCTTAGAAATGCAGCCATTAATGCAAGGAATGAGCCCCCCAGCACCTGTGAGTACACCACCACAGCAAAGCACACCACCACCACAACACAGCCAAACAACACCAGGAACACAAGGCCCTGATCAGGTGTTTTGGACTATTTGGGCTAGACAGCAGGCCACTAATAAAGATGGCCTGCGTAAGCAGACACAAATGTTTGCAAGCCTACCATCTCACCTCCGAAGAATATCAAGAAATCTGAGTAGACAAAATGAACAAACAACCAGAATAGGCAATACCATGGAACTCATGCGTACAGACATTACACAGGTCATGGGCAACTTACAGCGCATAATGGAAGAACAGCAAAGACAACAGCAAAGTTATATGAGCATTTTTCAAAACAATTAAAAGATTAATGAAAGTTTATTCCGAATAGTAGACAATCAAAATGCTGCTACACGTGAACTCAATGCCACCCTCACTAACCTGAATGAAACACTCAGATGCATGCACCAACAGCAAACAAGCAGCAGTTCTGGTACGACTACTCCAAATATCACGCCAGTCTCATCACCACCAAGACGCTCCACCAGAGCACGACAACATGACAGTGCTAAAGGCAAAGGGCAGGACAAGCAGCCACCCAAAAAAACGTGGGGGAAAAAAAGTTAGACATTTGTGATAAGTAACTCAAAATAGTTAGCAAGTGTTTTTTTTTGCTAAAAAATATAACACTTAGCTCCTTGACACTTTTTTCAACATCATTAATTATAAGTGGTACAAACAAAAACATAAAATGTGTATGCACATTTATTCATTACCATTTTTTTTTGTATTGGAGGAGGGAAATGTTGATGGAGCCACACATACATGTTAGCAGGAAGTAAACTGACCACTTGATTTTTTTCTAATCATTACTCTTTCTAGATTCCAATCATTCTCTTTTCCTGCAGATACAATAATTGCCAGCCAGGCAGAATGTCTTTAGCAGGAAGTAAACTGACCACTTGATTTTTTTCTAATCATTACTATTTCTAGATTCCAATCATTCTCTTTTCCTGCAGAAACAATAATTGCCAGCCAGGCAGAATGTCTTTAGCAGGAAGTAAACTGAGTAAACTGACCACTTGATTTTTTTCTATTCATTACTCTTTCTAGATTCCAATCATTCTCTTTTCCTGCAGACAATCCAAATTACAATGTTATTGATACATATCTTAGCTTTCTTATCTATACAACATTACAAGAAGAACACAATTGAGTTGCGTAAAAAGCTGGTAATATGTTGGCTTTGTTTTGTTTGAAAAACATTGTCCAAATGAATGCCAGTATTGTTGGGACATGTTTGTGTGTGTTAAAAATTAGTAAGAATGTTTTTACACATGATGCTGAAACAAACAAATATGTACTTTTACAACAAAAAAACAAAAAATGTGTATAATAATGTATATGTGTGGCAAACTGTGTATTTACTTACACATCATCAAGTTTACAGCATCAAACATTAGGAAATAAATTATTCCTGATTACAGTAAGTTTGTGTGTCTTAAATATGATGGTGCATCACACATAGGGACACATGTATTCCTCAAGGATAACATATTATATGTTGAGGAGTGTTTTTTGGGAACACAGGTTCTCAAACTCGGCCCTCAGGAACCCACACAGTGCATGTTTTGCAGGTCTCCTCACAGAATCACAAGTGACATAATTAGCTCCACTGGGAACCTTTTAACATATGTCTGTGAGTTATTCATACACCTGTGCTTCTACTGGGTTACGTGAAAAACATGCACTGTGTGTGGTCCTGAGGGCCGAGTTTGTGAACCTGTGCATTAGGATGTTACACACAATGATAAAGTGAAATACTAAATGGATGATGTGGGCTTGTAAGAAATTATCACTGCAAGTTTACGATCACTTATCCAGACTTAATGCATGCCACTCATAATCTGTTGTTTTGAGAATAAAAATACACACAATACACATGCGACATTTGTTTTTCATATAGCGAGGGTATGTTTGTATGTGTCAAGGAGACAGACACATTCTGAGTAATGGTTTTTGGAAAAAAAGGCAAAACATCTATTTATGATTACACAACAAATTAAATAAGCATACCAAGCTTACCTTAGAAATAGCGATTGATGATCTCTTGCCTAACCTGCCTCCCTACATCAGTACTCCAAGTATCACCAGATGTCTCTAATTCCTCTGCTTGCTTGCTGCTTTCTTCCTCCTCCTCCTCCTCCTCAACATGTGGCAGATGTTGTTGCAAACACGTTATGAAGAAAGCAGCAGCAGAATACAATTTGAGTCACCTTGGAGGGACTATACAACAAAAGGCCACCAGACTTATCCAGACACCGAAACCTAGATTTCAGCACAACAAAACATCTTTCTATCACATTCCGCGTGGACTTATGTGCATGATTGTAATTGTGTTCAGCAGGGGTATCAGGTCGGGACAATGGAGTTAGAAGCCAAGAGAAACAGCCATATCCTCCATCACCTAAAAGACAGATATAGTAACTAGTGATGTGCACCGGAAATTTTTCGGGTTTTGTGTTTTGGTTTTGGGTTCGGTTCCGTGGCCGTGTTTTGGATTCGGACGCGTTTTGGCAAAACCTCACCGAAATTTTTTTGTCGGATTCGGGTGTTTTTTTAAAAAAACCCTAAAAAACAGCTTAAATCATAGAATTTGGGGGTCATTTTGATCCCAAAGTATTATTAACCTCAATAACCATAATTTCCACTAACTCTCAGTCTATTCTGAACACCTCACACCTCACAATATTATTTTTAGTCCTAAAATTTGCACCGAGGTCGCTGGATGGCTAAGCTAAGCGACACAAGTGGCCGACACATACACCTGGCCCATCTAGGAGTGGCACTGCAGTGTCAGGCAGGATGGCACTTCAAAAAAAATATCCCCAAACAGCACATGATGCAAAGAAAAAAAGAGGTGCAATGAGGTAGCTGTGTGACTAAGCTAAGCGACCCAAGTGGCCGAGACAAACACCTGGCCCATCTAGGAGTGGCACTGCAGTGTCAGACAGGATGGCACTTCAAAAAAATAGTCCCCAAACAGCACATGATGCAAAGAAAAAAAGAGGCGCAATGAGGTAGCTGTGTGACTAAGCTAAGCGACCCAAGTGGCCGACACAAACACCCGGCCCATCTAGGAGTGGCACTGCAGTGTTAGGCAGGATGGCACTTCAAAAAAATAGTCCCCAAACAGCACATGATGCAAAGAAAAAAAGAGGCGCAATGAGGTAGCTGTGTGACTAAGCTAAGCGACCCAAGTGGCCGACACAAACACCTGGCCCATCTAGGAGTGGCACTGCAGTGTCAGGCAGGATGGCACTTCAAAAAAATTGTCCCCAAACAGCACATGATGCAAAGAAAAAAAGAGGCGCAATGAGGTAGCTGTGTGACTAAGCTAAGCGACCCAAGTGGCCGACACAAACACCTGGCCCATCTAGGAGTGGCACTGCAGTTTTCTAGCGAGAGGATGAGTGCTTCCATCCTCATGTGAAGCTGAACCACTAGCCATGAACATAGGCCAGGGCCTCAGCCGTTCCTTGCCACTCCGTGTCGTAAATGGCATATTGGCAAGTTTACGCTGCTCCTCAGACGCTTTTAATTTTGATTTTTGGGTCATTTTACTGAACTTTTGTTTTTGGGATTTTACATGCTCTCTACTATGACATTGGGCATCGGCCTTGGCAGACGACGTTGATGGCATTTCATCGTCTCGGCCATGACTAGTGGCAGCAGCTTCAGCACGAGGTGGAAGTGGATCTTGATCTTTCCCTATTTTACCCTCCACATTTTTGTTCTCCATTTTTTAATGTGTGGAATTATATGCCAGTATCAATAGCAATGGCCTACTACTATATATACTGCGCACAACTAAAATTCACCACAGGTATACAATGTAGATGGATAGTATACTTAATGGATGACGAGTGACGACACAGAGGTAGGTACAGCAGTGGCCTACCGTACTGCTATATATAGTATACTGGTGGACACTGTCAGCAAACTGCTAAACTAGTCTAAAATGCACCACAGGTATACAATGTAGATGGATAGTATACTTAATGGATGACGAGTGACGACACGGAGGTAGGTACAGCAGTGGCCTACCGTACTGCTATATATAGTATACTGGTGGACACTGTCAGCAAACTGCTAAACTAGTCTAAAATGCACCACAGGTATACAATGTAGATGGATAGTATACTTAATGGATGATGAGTGACGACACAGAGGTAGGTACAGCTGTGGCCTACCATACTGCTATATATAGTATACTGGTGGACACTGTCAGCAAACTGCTAAACTAGTCTAAAATGCACCACAGGTATACAATGTAGATGGATAGTATACTTAATGGATGACGAGTGACGACACAGAGGTAGGTACAGCAGTGGCCTACCGTACTGCTATATATAGTATACTGGTGGACACTGTCAGCAAACTGCTAAACTAGTCTAAAATGCACCACAGGTATACAATGTAGATGGATAGTATACTTAATGGATGACGAGTGACGACACAGAGGTAGGTACAGCAGTGCACTCTGCACTGTACTCCTCCTATATAATATTAATTATACTGGTGGTCCCCAGTCTCCACAATAAAGCAGCACACTGTGAACACAGATATGGAGTGTTTTTCAGGCAGACAATGTATACTGGTGGTCACTGTCAGCAAAACTCTGCACTGTACTCCTGCTATAGCTGCTCCCCAGTCCCCACAATTAAGCAGTGTGAGCACTCAGCACAGATATATCATGCAGCACACTGAGCACAGATATGGTATGGAGCGTTTTTTTCAGGCAGAGAACGGATAAACTGGTTGTCACTTATTATCAGCAAAACTCTGCACTGTACTCCTAACAGCTGCTCCCCAATCCTCCCCACAATTAGCAATAAACAACCAATCAAATCAACTGTCTTCTACTATATAAACGGAGAGGACGCCAGCCACGTCCTCTCCCTATCATCTCCAATGCACGAGTGAAAATCGCAGCGACGCGCGGCTGCTTATATAGAATCCGAATCTCGCGAGAATCCGACAGCGGGATGATGACGTTCGGGCGCGCTCGGGTTAGCCGAGCAAGGCGGGAAGGTTCGAACCTGCCTCGGACCCGTGTAAAATGGGTGAAGTTCGGGGGGGTTCGGTTTCTCGGAAACCGAACCCGCTCATCACTAATAGTAACGTGATTCATGTTAAGATACAGCAACACATAAGTAACACACTGTGGGGCAGATGTATTAACCTGTAGAAGGCATAAGGAAGTGAAAAACCAGTGATATGTGCAAGGTAATAAAGGCAGTAGACAATCTGTTCCTAAATGTTCATTTACATATTGGAGCTGATTGGCTGGTGCCTTTATCACCTTGCACAGATCACTGGTTTCTCACTTCCTTATGCCTTCTACAGGTTAATACATCTGCCCCAGTATTTGGACAAAGTATACGCAGGCCTACACATATCAAATTACATACCCAGCAGCCATCCATCTGGCATTTGTCCGTCCTCAAACTTATCAAAGAGGGATGACTGACTGAGGATGAAGGAGTCATGGCAGCCCCCAGGGTAACCAGCAACAACACTCATTATTTTGAGATTTGCATCACAAACCACCTGCACATTTGTGGAGTGTTCGAAATGGCGGTTTGTATATATGTGCTGCCTGCCCCTAGGTGGTCTCAGCTGAATGTGTGTGCAATCTATGGCTCCAAGCACATTGGGCATGCCAGCCAGCTCATAGAAATCTACCCTGACGGCATGCCACTGAGACTCCTGGGTAGGGAAGCAGATTGAGGCCTCTATGTGGGGCTGCAAAACAGCCAACTCCTGTGTGTATATTTTAAAGAACAATAAACATGAGATTTTTGGACAGAACTGGCCACCGAGAAATTAAAACAAACACAAAACAGAAGAGGTCGTTAGGTATACATTACCTGTGTTAAGATTCTGGAAAATGAGGGCTGTGAGATTCCTATGACATCCCCAGACACAGCCTGAAAGCTGCCAGTAGCCATAAAGTGCAACACAGCCAGGAGTTTGTGCAGGCCTGAGACAGGGCGAGAGCGTGCTGTCTCAGGGTCTATGCCCAGTTTGACAAGGTCATACAGACGGAAAATGTTGTTACGATTTAGACGGAACATCTGTATGACCTTATCATCGGACAATGCGTTCAAGTTTAAACGCCCCCAAAAAAAACTAGGCCTACGCAGCCTCCGCGGAACCTGTACAACCTGCTGACCATGTTCAGTTTCTTGGCCCTGGTTACTTACAGGCTGATGTCTGAGTCTGAGGAATCCCACAGCACACAAAAGATCACTGGCCCACAGTCCTGCTGCCATTTCTGAGTGTAGGTGTATTGAAATGGGCCTAACATCCTTTTATAGGCATCCTAATTCAGGTGTGAGTGATTTTTTATTTGCAACACATGTAAACACGACTGAAAAAAGCAGGTCTATTTTCTTGCCGCTTTTTTTTACGAATCGCAAAAAAATACGACCGCATTTGAGCACTCAGAGACTAACACCCAAATACGAATGAATAGTGAATTCCCGAATTCTATGAAATAACAGCCGCGTTTGACCGATGGTCTATTCATTCGTATTTCGGAACGTTGTCATTGAAACCATTACGAATAGACCAGACACTGCCGAGATTGGTGCTTAGTGAATTCCCGGGTTGGGACTTAGAAAAAAAAACACAAATCGGCCAAACTCTGATTTTTTGTAAATACTGGCCAGAGTATTAATTCGTCCCCACTGGAATCCACCATCACAGGTCCCTGTGTAATTTCTGGAGGCAATTGCTGGTAAATGTCTCCACGGAGGAATTGATTATAATTCATTTTGATTAATATCATCTTCTCCACATTTTGTGGAAGTAACCTCCTTCGCCGATCGCTGACAAGGTGACCGGCTGCACTAAACACTCTTTCGGAGTACACGCTGGAGGGGGGGCAACTTAGGTAAAATAAAGCCAGTTTGTGCATGGGCCTCCAAATTGCCTCTTTTTCCTGCCAGTATACGTACGGACTGTCTGACGTGCCTACTTGGATGCGGTCACTCATATAATCCTCCACCATTCTTTCAATGGTGACAGAATCATATGCAGTGACAGTAGACATGTCAGTAATCGTTGGCAGGTCCTTCAGTCCGGACCAGATTTCAGCTTTCGCTCCTGACTGCCCTGCATCACCGCCAGCGGGTGGGCTAGGAAATCTTATCCTTTTCCTTGCGGGATGCAGTCACTTTACCTCCAATCATAATCCCGACGGACTATATACCGACACCCATTGACCGATGGTCGAAATCCCGACAAGGTCTAAATACCGACACGGACTAAATACCGACATGTAAAATACCGACAAGGTCTAAATACCGACATGTAAAATGCCGACAGGTCGAAATACCGACACAAGTTTTTCATGATTTTTTTCATTAAAACCGACTTGTTCATACTTTACCGTCCCAGTGGACCTGGAGGGGGAATATAATAGTGTGCCGAGCGCAGCGAGGCACCGTGCCCGAAGCATGGCGAGCGCAGCGAGCCATGCGAGGGGACGTGGTACACTTTATATGGTGTCCATGTTGATTTATGTCGACATACACACAAAAAAACATCAAAAAATGCATGTCGGTATTTCGACCTGTCGGCATTTTACATGTCGGTATTTAGACCTTGTCGGTATTTTACATGTCGGTATTTAGTCCGTGTCGGTATTTAGACCTTGTCGGGATTTCGACCATCGGTCAATGGGTGTCGGTATATAGACCGTCGGGATTATGATTGGCGGGATTTCATACCGATCCCTTCCTTGCAGCCCCAGTGGTGGGAGAAATTGAAGGACGAGCTGTTGACGGGTCACGTTCCACTTGAGTTGACAATTTACTAACCAGCAGGTCTTTGCACCTCTGCACACTTGTGTCTGCTGGAAAGAAAGATGCAACATAGGTGGTCATTCCGAGTTGATCGCTTGCTGCCATTTTTTGCAGCACAGCAATCAGGCAAAAATTCGGCAGTTCTGCACATGCGTATGGGCTGCAGTGCGCACGCGCAAAGTACTTTCACACAAGACTTTGCAGTTTTACACAGGGCCAAGCGACGCTTTTTAGTCGCTCTGCTGATCGGTGAGTGATTGACATGAATGGGGCGTTTCTGGGAGGTAACTGACCGTTTTCCGGGAGTGTGCTAAAAAACGCAGGCGTGTCAGCAAATAACGCAGGCGTGCCTGGGGAAATGGGGAAGTGGCTTGCCGAACACAGGGCGTGTTTGTGACATCAAATCAGGAACCAAACAGTCTGAAGTGATAGTAAGCTAGGAGTAGGTCTGGAGCTAATCAGAAACTGCATGAAAAGATTTTTAAACAGTTCTGCTAATCTTTCGTTCGCACTTCTGCTAAGCTAAGATACACTCCCAGAGGGTGGTGGCCTAGCGTTTGCACTGCTGCTAAAAGCAGCTAGCGAGCGATCAACTCGGAATGAGGGCCATAGGCTTTAAACCTAGGATCGAGCACGGTGGCCAAAATGTAGGGCTCTGATTTCAACAGAATGACCACCCTTGAATCCTGGCAAAGCGAATGAAGGGCTCCATCCACAAGTCCCACATACTTTGCATAATCGCTTCATCTTAGCTCCTCCTTCAATTTCTCTAGCTGCTTCTGCAAAAGCCTGATGAGGGGAATGACCTGACTCAAGCTGGCAGTGTCTGAACTGACTTCACGTGTGGCAAGTTCGAAGGGTTGGAGAACCTTGCACAAGACGGAAATCATTCTCCACTGCACTTGAGTCAGGTGCATTACCCCTCCATTGCCTATATCGTAGGTGGATGTATAGGCTTGAATGGCCTTTTGCTGCTCCTCCATCCTCTGAAGCATATAGAGGGTTGAATTCCACCTTGTTACCACCTCTTGCTTCAGTTGATGGCGGGGCAGGTTCAGGAGTGTTTGCTGGTGCTCCAGTCTTTGGCACGCAGTGGCAGAATGCCGAAAGTGGCCCGCAATTTTTTGGGCCACCGAAAGCATCTCCTGCACACTCCTGTCATTTTTTTAAAAATTCTGCACTGCCAAATTAATTGTATGTGCAAAACATGGGACATGCTGGAATTTGCCCAGATGCATGCACAATATTGTTGGCGTTGTCCGATATCACAAATCCCCAGGAGAGTCCATTTGGGGTAAGCCATTCTGTGATGATGTTCCTCAGTTTTCATAAGAGGTTGTCAGCTGTGTGCCTCTTAAGGAGAGCGGTGATAAATAGCGTAGCCTGCCTAGGAATGAGTTGGCGTTTGTGAGATGCTGCTACTGGTGCCGCTGCTGTTGTTGCTGCAGGAGGCCATACATCTACCCAATGGGCTGTTACAGTCACATAGTCCTTAGTCTACCCTGTTCCACTTGTCCACATGTCTGTGGTTAAGTGGACACTGGATACAACCGCATTTTGTAGGACACTGGTGACTATTTTTCTGATGTCTGTGTACATTCTCGGTATCGCCTGCCTAGAGAAGTGGAACCTAGATGGGATTTGATACGGGGACACAGTACCTCAAACAATTCTCTAAGTCCCACTGAACTAATGCTGGATACCGGATGCAAGTCTAACCCAACATAGCTGTCAAGGCCTCAGTTATCCACTTTGCAAAAGGATGACTGCTGTCATATTTCATCTTCCTCACAAAGGACTGTTGGACAGTCAATTGCTTACTGGAAGTAGTACAAGTGGTCTTCCAACTTCCCTTCTAGGATGATGATCAACTCCCAGCAGCAACAACAGCAGCGGCAACAGCAGGCGTACCACTCAAGGATCCTACGGAGGAACCCCGGTTAGGAGAGGACTCCTCAGTCTTGACAGTGACATGGCCTGCAGGACTACTGACGTTCCTGACTGAGGAGGAAGTTGACATTGAGGGAGTTGGTGGTGTGGATTGCAGGAGCTTGGGTACAGGAGGAAGAAGGGACTTAGGTGTCAGTGGAGTGCTTATGCTCTTACCCAAAGTTTCACAACTTGACACTGACTTCTGATGAATGCGCAGCAGGTGACATATAAGGGAGGATGTTCCTAGGTGGTTAACATCCTTACCCCTACTTATTACAGATTGACAGAGACAACAGATGGCTTGACACCTGTTGTCCGGATTTGTGGAGAAATAATTTCACACCAAAGAGGTGGCTTTTTTGGTAGTTTGCCCAGGCATCACAATGGGCTTCTTTGTCCCAAGGACAACAGGTGTCTCCCCCGGTGCCTGACTTAAACAAACCACCTCACCATCAGAATCCTCATCGTCAACTTCCTCCTCAGCGCCAGTAACACCCATATCCTCATCCTGGTGTACTTCAACAGTGACATCTTCAATTTGAATATCAGGAACTGGACTGTGGGTGCTCCTTCCAGCACTTGCAGGGGGCGTGAAAATGGTGGAAGGAGCCACCTCTTCCCGTCCAGTGTTGGGAAGGTCAGGCATCGCAACATCCGACACACTTGGACTCTCCTTGGGGATTTGTGATACCATCTCAGAACGCACAGTTCTTTTCTGTCCTCTTTACAGCTTAACTCTTTTAATTTTGTTAGCGGGAGGATGAGGCTTCCATTGTCATGTGAAGCTGAACCACTAGCCATGAACATAGGCCAGGGCCTCAGCCGTTCCTTGCCACTTCTTGTCGTAAATGGCATATTGGCAAGTTTACGTTTCTCCTCAGACGATTTAAATTTATTTTTTTGGTTCTTTTTACTGAAATTTGGCTTTTTGGATTTTACATGCCCTCTACTATCACATTGGGCATCGGCCTTGGCAGATGACGTTGATGGCATTTCATCGTCTATGTCATGGCTAGTGGCAGCAGCTTCAGCACTAGGAGGAAGTGGTTCTTCTTGATCTTTCCCTATTTTATCCTCAAAATTTTTGTTCTCCATTATTTTTGGGGAGTTATATGAGACAATATCTGGCACAGGAATGACTGGAATGACTGATGAGACAGGACACTACCACTGGTCGATGCAGCACAACACAACAATACTGTAAGAGACTTGTGGTTGTTGTTGTTATTATTATTATTATACGGCAGCAGTGGACATATAGCAGCAGCGTATATTGTCACTGGAATGACTGATGAGACAGGACACTACCACTGGTCGATGCAGCACAATACAACAATACTGTAAGAGACTTGTGGTTGTTGTTATAATTATTATACGGCAGCAGTGGACATATAGCAGCAGCGTATATCGTCACTGGAATGACTGATGACACAGGACACTACCACTGGTCTGATGCAGCACAACACAACAACACTTTATACAGCTACACTGGATATATGGCAGCAGAGAAAACCAACACTTTGACTGGCTGGACTGATGCAGCACAATACACTGACTACACTGGACTGATGCAGCACAATACACTGACTACACTGGACTGAACAGCACAACACAGCACCACTTTATACAGCTACACTGACAAGAGAGGACACCAACACTGTGACTGGCTGGACTGATGCAGCACAATACACTGTGACTACACTGTACTGGACTGAGCTGCACACCACAGCACAAGACTTGCCACCCCACTTTCCCGCCCCCACACAGACACTGGAGGATGGAGACAGGTCCTCTCACTACACTCTCCAAGACTGGAGTGAAAATGGCCACGATGCGCGGCTCCTTATGGAATCCAAATCCCACAAGAATCCGACAGCGGGATGATGACGTTTTGCCGCGTTCGGGTTTCTGAGTCAGGCGGGAAAACCCGAGCCTGACTCGGAACCGGGCTCGGAAGGCAAAGTCCGGTAGGGTTTGGTTCTCTGAGAACCGAACCCGCTCATCTCTATTAATTACAGTGATTTTGCCAATTAATTCCAGTGATTTGGATGTATAATTCCAGTGATTTGGACGTATAATTCCAGTTGGAATTGTTTGTGTTGCTTGGCTTAGTCATACAGCTACCTTATTGCACCTCTTCGACATCTTTGCATGAGGTGCTGTTTGGGGCCTAGTTTTTGAAAAGTGCCATCCTGTCTGACACTGCCGTATGAGTCCAGGGGTACTGCTCAGTGGCGTAACTAGAAATTTTTCTCCCCCAAGCCAAAAAATTCTTCGGCGCCCCCCCCCCCCCCTTCCTTCATGCTACATAATTGGGAGCAAGAAAGGGATAAATATGCGTGCGCCTAAGGCGCGCGCGGCAAAATAAGGGGTGTGGTTTCATTGGAATGGGCGTGGTTTCGCATAAAGGGGCGTGGCATTGCAGGAAAAGACTACCTTATACCCCAGTTCTGCAACCTGCACGCCCATACGTTGGCCACCACAGGAAAGAAAAATAATCCTGATTCATGCCCCTTACATTATTTGTCATTTTTCCTCCTTATAGTAATGCCCAGTATACATTATTCCACATACTGCAATGGCCCTTAGACATTATTCCACACACAATAATGCACGACACAATATGCACACACTGTAATGCCCCCGACACATTATGCCACACACCGTAATGCCCGTGACACATTATGCCACACACCGTAATGCCTGTGACACATTATGACAGGAATCGCAATGCCCGTTATACATTATGCTACACACTGCAATGCCCCTGATACATTATAGCACATACAATGTCTGTGACACATTATGACACACACCGCAATGTCCGTGATACATTATACCACAATGCCCGTGATATAGTATACCATACACCGTAATGCCTGTGACACATACCGCAATGCCCTGCCCGTTACGCCCTATGCCACACACCGCAATGCCTGTTATGTATTATGCCACACTGCAATGACCCTGAGACATTATACCACATACCACAATGCCCGTGATATAGTATACCACACACCGTAATGCCTGACACATTATGACACACACCGCAATGTCCGTGATACATTATGCCACACACTGCAATGACCCTGAGACATTATACCACATATCACAATGCCCGCGATATAGTATACCATACACCGTAATGCCTGTGACACATTATGACACACACCGCAATGTCCGTGATACATTATGCCACACACCGTAATGCCCATTACACATTAAGTCCTACAGTAAGGCTTCTAATTACTTTTCAATTACCTGCTCGTTGTCAGGGGTTTCATGCACTGGGTGTCATGCTCGTTGCCAGGGGTTTCGTGCTCTTGGTTCCATGCACGGTGCCAGGGGTTTTCATGCTCAGGGTGTCATGCTCGTTGCCAGGGGTTTCATGCACTGGGTGTCATGCTCGTTGCCAGGTGTTTCATGCACTGTGTGTCATGCTCGTTGCCAGGTGTTTCATGCACTGTGTATCATGCTCGTTGCTAGGGCTGTGCTCCCAGTGCCACATATGTCCCCAGTGCCAGATATTCCCCCACGGTGCCAGGTACTCACATGCCCCAGTGCCAAATATAGCCCCCCCCCATGTGCCAGGTACACATATACCCCCCCAGTGCCACATATGCCCCCAGTGCCAGATATTCCCCCTCCCCAGTGCCACATATGCCCCCAGTGCCAGCTGATGCCCCCAGTGCCATATATTCCCCCCCAGTGCCAAATATGCCCCCAGTGCCATATATTCCCCCCCAGTGCCAAATATGCCCCCAGTGCCAGATATGCCCCCCCCCAGTGCCATATATGCCCCCAGTGCCAGATATCCCCCCCCAGTGCCATATATGCCCCTAGTGCCAGATATTCCCCCCCAGTGCAATATATGCCCCCAGTGCCAGATAATGCCCCAGTGCCAGATATCCCCCCCCTGCCAGTTATTCCCCCCCAGTGTCATATATGCCCCCAGTGCCAGATAATGCCCCAGTGCCAGGTATCCCCCCCCCGTGCCAGTTATTCCCCCCCAGTGTCATATATGCCCCCAGTGCCAGATAATGCCCCAGTGCCAGATATCCCCCCCTGCCAGATATTCCCCCTCAGTGCCATATATGCCCCCAGTGCCAGATATCCCCCCCTGCCAGTTATTCCCCCCAGTGCCAGACATCCACCCCCCCCCGCCAGATATTCCCCCCCAGTGCCAGATAATGCCCCAGTGCCAGATACCCCCCCCCAGTGCCATATATGCCCCCAGTGCCAGACAATGCCCCCAGTGCCAGATATCCCCCCGCTGCCAGTTATTCCCCCCAGTGCCAGATATCATCCCCCCCCGCCGCCGCTTTTTGGAGGGACAACGGAGGGTACAGCCTCTCCTGTGTCCCTCCTGCTGCATCATCTCCGGCGGCCGCGGGTCTAATAGGGGGAAGTGCCGTCCGTGAGCCAATTAGAGCTCACGGACGGCACTTCTCCCTATCAGACCCGCGGCCGCCGGAGATGATGCAGCAGGAGGGACACAGGGAGGCGCGGCTGTGCCCTCCGTGTCCCTGCAACAACCGGCGGAGGGAGGGAGAAAGCAGACTGACATGCGGACGCTTGTCCGCATGTCAGTCTGCTGTAAATCAGTGGCGCCCCCGCAGCCCCTCGCCCCCAAGCCACCGCGAGGACTGCGGGGGCAGTAGTTACGCCACTGGTACTGCTGTATTAGTCCTGGGGTACTGCCGTATAAGTCCACCAATTGCAGATTTTTTTTAAGATGACAGGGGCATGCTGGAGATGCTGTCAGTGGACTGAACAATTGCAGCCCACTCTCGACATTCAGCCACTGCGTGACACTACTAGATGGGCCAGGTGGTTGTGTTGCTTAGCTTAGGCATACAACAACCTCGGTGCACCTTTTTTTTCTTCTTTGCATCATGTGCTGTTTGGGGCCTTTTTTTTATATCTGCCTTCCTGTCTGCCACTGCAGTGCCACTCCTAGATGGGCCAATTGTTTGTGTCGCTTGGCCTCGTCATACAGCTACCTCATAGCACCTCTTCTACATCTTTGCATGAGGTGCTGTTTGGGGCCTAGTTTTTGAAAAGTGCCATCCTGTCTGCCACTGCAGTGCCACTCCTAGATGGGCCAGGTGTTTGTGCCGCACACTTGTGTCGCTTAGCTTGGTCATACAGCCACCTCGGTGCAACTTTTAGGCCTAAAAACAATATTGTGAGGTGTGAGGTGTTCAGAATAGACTAGAAATGAGTGGAAATTAATGTTATTGAGGTTAATAATACAGTAGGAGCAAAATTACCCCCAAATTCTGTGATTTTAGCTGTTTTTATGTTTTTTTCAAAAATCATCCAGATCCAAAACCAAACCAAAACACGAAAGGGTGGTTTTTGCAAAAACAAGCCAAAACCAAAACATGAAAGTGGAATTAGAACCAAAACCAAAACACAAAACACGAAAAGTGCCAGCCGCACATCTCTAATTTTTTTTCAATACTTACCCTGCAGAGTCCCACATCGGCAACAGCAGTATTACAGAAGCCACTGGGAAAATGGCCTGACAGCCATTTCCCCAGTGTTTTGTGCATGCACAATAGGAAAATCCCCAGGAAAATGGCCGCCGCTCCATTTTACCAAAGACCTGCTCATGTACACTAGACCCTGGATAGTGTTAGGGCCTCCTAATGACCCTCGTGCCCAGAGTCTATTGACTGCGCATGGGCCTCCTTCTCTCTTGATGCGCCCCTGATCAGGACGTATGTACATTGCAGCTTGGGCGCATGTGCAGACTGAAAACATCAGCCGCTTGTGTCCGATGCCTTAGCAGCATCCGCCTCTTAGTGTCTGATGCCACATCAGCATCCATGTCTTAATAAGCCCCACCGTGTAGCCAATCAGAACAATCACGGACCTAGTTGTGCTCACAGTTTAAATGATCTCCTGCATACAAGACAACAGACACACAGAGTTAATTCCAGAATCAGGAGCTAATTAAGGAGTGGGATATTTGTTTTCACTTGACGAGTTTTGCTAATGAGGTCTGGAAAGATGACATCAGAATACACTAATTAGTCAGTTTACAATGATCATAGAAACCTTATGAGAGCAAACCCCAGAGGAAGAAGCAGGTTTATAAAACTAGCGCCGCTGTAACGGAGGTCACTCTATATTCTGATATATATCAGAGGTCGCGGCAATCTCATTCCTCTGTAAGTGTTATTTGTAGGGCTGAGTTGTTTCAGTGATAACTGCACAGGAAAGCACCAGTCATTATGCTGCACAATGAGACGGGTCTGAAGGTGGAAAAAATGTTTAAATTTAATAATTCTTTTGTGTTCCTGGGACTGTTGGGCGTAGAGAAAGATAGATACATATACGTTGTCTTAGCCCTCAGCCTGTATATAATCACCATGTTGCTATGCGGCCTGATTGTGTATGTTATCTGGGCTGAGGAGAGTCTCCATGAGCCAATGTACATGTTCATATCTAATCTGCTTCTCAATGGGGTTTTTGGAAACACAGTTATTTTCCCTCAATGTATAATGAACTTGCTGTTGGGATCCTCCACAATCTCATTTCCGCAGTGTTTTATGCAGATATTATGTGTCCAGAATTTTGTTGGGGTTGAAATATTCACTTTTACCACCATGGCCTATGACCGGTATTTGGCCGTGAGTAACCCTCTGAGATACGTTTCCTTGATGACAAACACAAAAGCTCTGACTTATATTTTGATCATTTGGATTTCAGCCTTTATACTTACCCTGATTCCTGTGATGCTGTCGGCAAACCTCCAGTTCTGTGGGGTGAATATTAATAACATTTTCTGTGACAATATGTCCCTGGTCAGACTGGCCTGTGGTAACACAGCGGTAAATTATATCTTTGGGCTTGTCGAAACTGTATTTTTTCTTCTGTGTGTTCTAACAATTATTATGTACTGCTACATAAGGACACTGTGGATCTGCCTGAAGACCCCCAAATCATCTTCTGTGAAAGCCATCCATACGCTGGTGACCCACATAGTCACTTTCTCTATTTTTGTGATAGCATTTCTATTTATTTACCTGAGGTACAGACTGAATGGCGGAGACATGTCCCTCACCGCTCACGTTATACTGTCCATCTGCGGTCCTCTCACGTCCGTCATTGTGAACCCGATTGTGTACGGAGTAAGGACTGAGTCTTTAAAGAAAAAAATAATCCATCATATGCAGAAAATGCGCCCACTGAGGAAACTCTGACCTAAAGTAACTGCAATATCTGTAATGAATAATACTGCATTAAATTCTGTTTCACTGTCATGACTGTATGTCGTATTTCAGGGCTGTACAAGCAGCACTGTTGCACAGTTAATATTGCTTGTTAATGGCACAGGAGCCTTGTCTTTAACTGTGACCAGGGTACTGGGAGGGTGGCAGGGCCAGATTAAGCCTTTGGGGGTGCCCGGGGCACTTAAGACAGAGGGGCCCTGGTGTAAGGGGGGGGGGGGGGGTGTATAATGTATATTAGATTGTGCATACCTCCCAACATGACCCATTGCAGATGGGGAAAAATACTCTGCTCCTGGACTTCCCTCTTAATCATACTTGCCTACCTAACCCTCTCCATGAGGGAGAAAATGCTCTGTTCCTGGACTTTCCTGGTAATGTATGATTGCCATCACCTGTGGTGAAACACCTTACTTATCAATTAACTAGCTCACCACAGGTGATCATTACCAGGAAAGTCCAGGAACAGAGCATTTTCTCCCTCATGGAGAGGGTCAGGTAGGCAAGTATGCTCTTAATATATGATTGGTGTCACATGTGTTGAACTATTCAATTGATAAGAAGGTATTTCAATCATACATTAGCATACCTCCCACATGTCTCTCTCCAGGAGGGACACAATGCTCTGTTCCTGGACTTTTCTCTCATTTATGATTGCCATCACCTGTGCTGAAACACCTTTCTTATCCATTAACCTGTTCAACACAGGTGCCATCAATCTTAAATTAAGAGAAAAGTCCAGAAGCAGAGCATTGTGTTCCTCCTGGAGAGGGACATGTTGGGAGGTATGCATTAGGAGAGAAGTCCAGGTAGAGAGCATTTTGTCCCTCCTTAAATGGGTCATGGTAGGAGGTATGGATCATGTACATTAAATATATATAAACCCATTGCATACCTCCCAACATGACCCTCTCCAGGAGGGACAGAATGCTCTGCTTCTGGACTTCCCGCTTAACTTATGATAGCCATCACCTGAGCTGAACACCTTTCTTATCCATTAACCTGTTCAACACAGGTGCCAGCAATCATAAATTAAGAGGAAAGTCCAGAAGCAGAGCGTTGTGTCCCTCCTGGAGAGGGTCATGTTGGGAGGTATGCCATATTCATACTTGCCTACCTGACCCCCTCCATGAGGGAGAAAATGCTCTGTTCCTGACTTTCCTGTAATGTATGATTGCCATCACCTGTGGTGAAACACCTTTCTTATCAATTAACTAGCTCACCACAGGTGATGGCAATCATACATTACCAGGAAAGTTCAGGAACAGAGCATTTTCTCCCTCATGGAGAGGGTCAGGTAGGCAAGTATGGCCATAGTGTATATTATATTTAACCTAATAGTTTAATAATGCCTGGTTACTGTTTATAGCTCCACCTAACTGGGAGGGAGGCAACTATTTGATATAGTTTTCCTGTAGTGGAACAAAGGCAACTTAAACAAACTTAAAATACACATAGAAAAGTAAAATCTATAATTTATCTTGTCACATGCAAGAATAGCAGCAGCCTCTGTACTACTTACACACTGGGATCAGGAATTAAGAGGACTGCCTGGTTCTGCAGCTGCATATGAGGAAGAGCTAGTAATGTCGGTATGCTCTGTCTGGGGGACAGTATCTGCTGAACTCCCCCCTTAATCTGGCTATGGAGTGTGGGATTTGTATAGTCTCTATATGGGGCTGATTCTAAGCTGGGAGCAAGCCAAGGAACAATGAAGCAAGTAACTCTGTTCTGGTAAAACCATGTTGCATTTCGTGGGGGGGGGGGGGGGGGGGGAGGAGCAGAGGCATACCTCCCAACATGACCCTCTCCAGGAGGGACAGAATGCTCTGCTCCTGGACTTCCCTCTTAATTTAGGATTGCCATCACCTGTGCTGAAACACCTTTCTTGTTTCTTTACCTGTTCAACACAGGTGCGGCAATCATCAATTAAAAGAAAAGTCCAGGAGCAGAGCATTTTGTACCTCCTGGAGAGGGTCATGTATGGAGGTATGCAGATGTATCATGAGCAGAGAGAATTAGATTTGGGTGGGGTTAACAGTGGCAACGCAGGATTTGCATGGGGGGTTTCCAGAACTGGGCGGAGCCAATCACGGGGGTGGGGACTGAGGTGACCCAGTATATGCTGGGTCCGTAAAACTAGTGTGTGTGTGTGTGTGTATATATATATATATATATATATATATCTACACATATATATATATATATATATATGATGTAGTGGTGTTCAGCACTCTGTTTTAAAAAAACAAAAACTGCTCCGGTGCCCTACCAGCTGATGTCAGTAAGTAGCAAGAAAAAACGGCTGGCACTCAGAGACTTGAAAAAACCAATCAGACTACGTGGTTAATAGCCAACGTTTCAGGGTATAACCCTTTTATCAAGACAACCAAGTAGTACAGTACACAAGAGATTTATAACTTACCAAACACCTCGTGAACAATCCAGCCACGGCGCCCGCAGGGACCCGATGACGTCATTGGCGCTGGCCAGCGCCGGCGACCCGGCGTCAGAGGGGGGCGTGGTGGATGACGTACACAGTGAACCCGTCACCAAGGAGACCAGAATACAAAAAACGGCTGTGGGAGAAAATGTAAACAATGACTAGTACTTAACCAGAATTCGGCTGTGCAAGATACTGTTAGTAAGAGAGGACAAATAGCTCCAATCCAGTCAGCCATTGAGCAAAATATAAATCATATATGTCTGCAATGAGTTTAACTGCAGTAAATGAATCACTAAAACATGTGACAATTGGCTGTGCTGTTTACACCTCAAAGCCCCTGGATCTTAAATATGCTAAAGACTAAACTGTATATAAACAGATTAAACAGAAAAGTGATCACATAGTAATCTAACACATGAGATAAGTGTGATGTCAGAGAAAACACGTATAAAGAAGAACGTCATTCAGTCCCAGAGGTTTCACAGTCTGACTGTGAAACCTCTGGGACTGAATGACGTTCTTTCTTATACGTGTTTTCTCTGACATCACACTTATCTCATGTGTTAGATTACTATGTGATCACTTTTCTGTTTAATCTGTTTATATACAGTTTAGTCTTTAGCATATTTAAGATCCAGGGCTTTGAGGTGTAAACAGCACAGCCAATTGTCACATGTTTAGTGATTCATTTACTGCAGTTAAACTCATTGCAGACATATATGATTTATATTTTGCTCAATGGCTGACTGGATTGGAGCTATTTGTCCTCTCTTACTAACAGTATCTTGCACAGCCGAATTCTGGTTAAGTACTAGTCATTGTTTACATTTTCTCCCACAGCCGTTTTGTATTCTGGTCTCCTTGGTGACGGGTTCACTGTGTACGTCATCCACCACGCCCCCCTCTGACGCCGGGTCGCCGGCGCTGGCCAGCGCCAATGACGTCATCGGGGTCCCTGCGGGCGCCGTGGCTGGATTGTTCACGAGGTGTTTGGTAAGTTATAAATCTCTTGTGTACTGTACTACTTGGTTGTCTTGATAAAAGGTTATACCCTGAAACGTTGGCTATTAACCACGTAGTCTGATTGGTTTTTTCAAGTCTCTGAGTGCCAGCCGTTTTTTCTTGCTACTTATATATATATATATATATATATCTACACACACATATATATATATCTACACACACATATATATATATATATATATATACATACACACACATACATATACACGGGTGGTCTTCAGTATGCCGGCGGTCGGGCTCCCGGCGGCCAGCATACCGGCGCCAGTAGCCTGACCGCCGGCATACCGACACTTATTCTCCCTCGTGGGGGTCCACGACCCCCCTGGAGGGAGAATAGCCGCAAGGGGCTCATTTGCGCTCGCCACACTGTTGGTAAGCCTGCGGCCGGCCTCCCGGTGCCTGTATGCTGGTCGCCGGGAGTCCGGCCGCCGGGAGATCGTAGTGAACCCATATACACATATACATAGCATATTAAACATGCATACATATATATATATATATATATATATACACACACATACAGTACACATATATATACACATGTATATATATATATATATATCATATGTGTGTGTGTGTTTACATGTATGTATGTATGTATATACATGTGTATATATGTATGCACATGGATATATATGTACTATAATTAAAATAAAGTAAACTTTTATTGCACTTGCAAGTGCCACCAGGAAGACAGCAGGCTGCAGAGGACGCTAGACAGTCATTAATAATACTCATGCAGCTAAAAAAAAAAAAAAAAAATTTTTATTTTTATTTTTTTAGTGGAGGGGGGTTTCTGGGTACTCGGAAACCCCCCCCCTGGGTGCGCCACTGGGGTATGTTCAAACTCACAGCCGGCCCTAAACAATATGATGCCCTAGGCAAGATTTTGGCTGGTGCCCCCTAGCACCGCCGCTAGTTTTGCCTCTGACCCTGCACCCCTTTCCCAGCACCATCACCCCTCACCCATACAGTGGCGTAACTAGAAATTTTTCTCCCCCAAGCCAAAAAAGTTTCTGGCGCCCCCCCCCATCACTTCATTTTTTTCAGGGGGAAAAAACAGGAAAAACAATGCTTGTGGTGAACCACATGTAATATGTTTTACAAAATGCCATTTTACAATACAAAACACCAGGGTTCTATCATTCTCAAATGAGAGTACTGTAAAGCATTTGTTACAAAATTATATCCTAGCAAGTCAACTCATAAATACATATATACATCAGCAACACAATTATAAATAGTTCTCTCTGTAATGCAGTATGAGATGCCCGGAGCTCCAAGATTTCGTCCGAACGCGTACGTTCTTTTAAAGAAGCAAACATTTACAAGGCGAAACAAGGTTGGTTTTGCCTTGTAAATGATTGCAGCTTTAAAAAAAGTACGAGTTTTGCCGGAATCTGGCAGCTCCGGCCATCTCACACTGCATTACGGGGGTCATTCCGAGTTGTTCGCTCGCTAGCTACTTTTAGCAGCACTGCAAACGCATTGTCGCCACCCACCGGGGAGTGTATTTTCGCTTAGCAGAAGTGCGAACGCCTGTGCAGCAGAGCGCCTGCAAAACCTTTTTGTGCAAAACAAGACCTGCCCTGTAGTTACTCTACGTGTGCGTTCATTCTAACAACGGAGGGACGCCTTTTGACGTCACACACCCGCCCAGCGTCCGCCCAGCTACGCCTGCGTTTTCCCCGACACGCCTGCGTTTTTCTAAGCACTCCCTGAAAACGGTCAGTTGACACCCAGAAACGCCCACTTCATGTCAATCATCCTGCGTTGTGCCGTGCGAATGAAAGGTTCAGTAGAACCTGTGCAAAACTACAATGGACTTTGTACCCGTACGTCGCGCATGCGCATTGCGGTGTATACGCATGCGCAGAAATGCCGATTTTTAGCCTCATCGCTGCGCTGCAAACAACGGCAGCTAACGATCAACTCGGAATGACCCCCTACATCCGGCCCAATGAGTACCAATAAGTCCACTTATGCGCAGTCAGCAGTTTTAAAGGGATCTGCATCAGAAAAACAACACAAACAATATGGCATGCACAATGTGGGTGCAAAAATAGCAAGGTAATACTATCATGGGTTATCTTCAGACCTTAAATATCAACTCAGAGACCAAAAGGGTCCAGCAATTAAACATACTGTATGTAAGAATGTGTATATTTGCTTATTAATTCTTCAAGCAGCAGATTGTACATACAAACAGTGGCCCTCATTCCGAGTTGTTCGCTCATTAGTTTTTTTCGCAACGGAGCGATTAGTCGCAAACTGCGCGTGCGCAATGTTCGCAGTGCGTCTGCTCCAAGTAAATTTGCTAAAAAGTTTGGTAGTTTACTCACGGCTTAACGATGAAATTTCTGCGTTCTGGTGATCTGAGTGAGATTGACAGGAATTGGGTGTTTCTGGGCGGAAACTGGCCGTTTTATGGGTGTGTGCGAAAAAACGCTGCGTTTCTTGGAAAAACGCGGGAGTGGCTGGAGAAACGGGGGAGTGTCTGGGCGAACGCTGGGTGTGTTTGTGACGTCAAACCAGGAACGAAACTGACTGAACTGATCGCAATGGCAGAGTAAGTATCGAGCTACTCAGAAACTGCAAAGAAATTTCTTTTCGCAATTATGCGAATCTTTCATTCGCAATTCTGCAAAGCTAAGATACACTCCCAGTAGGCGGCGGCTTAGCGTGTGCAATGCTGCTAAAAGCAGCTAGCGAGCGAACAACTCGGAATGAGGGCCAGTGTCAGCATCACACACAAAACTGACACAATACTGATAAACATAAGGACAATGCAGTTGCAGCATAAGTAACTCTGCATAATTTTAATGATAAAAATGGTCTGAAAGGGTCTGCACAATGGCCCTCATTCCGAGTTGTTCGCTCGTCAGCTGCTTTTAGCAGCATTGCACACGCTAGGCCGCCGCCCTCTAGGAGTGTATCTTAGCTTAGCAGAATAGCGAACGAAAGATTAGCAGATTTGCTACTACATAATTCTTAGCAGTTTCTGAGTAGCTCCGGACCTACTCACAGATTGCGATCAGTTCAGTCAGTTTCGTTCCTGCTTTGACGTCACAAACACGCCCTGCGTTCGACCAGCCACTCCCCCGTTTCTCCAGACACTCCCGCGTTTTTCCTTGGCACGCCTGCGTTTTTCCGCAAACGCAGTGAAAACGCTGAGTTGCCGCCCAGAAACACCCACTTCCTGTCAATCACACTACGAACACTTCAGCGTGGAAAAAACGTAGTTCGCTCGTGAGTAAATCTACTAAGTTCCTAGTAAAATTACTAAGCGCATGCGCTCTGCGTACCATGTGCATGCGCATTTTCCACCTATTCGCTGCGTTGCAAAAAATCGGCAACGAGCGAACAACTCAGAATGAGAGCCAATATCAATATTGCTCAGAAAACCTGTCATGCACATGTAATGATTCCTGAATGATGCAATGCTGTTTGCCAGCACCTTTGAGGTGGTGTACAGTGACACAATACTGAGAAACCTAAGGACAATGCAGTTGCAGCATAAGTAACTCTGAATAATTTTAATGAGAAAAAAGGTCTGTAAATATAATAGTAAGTTATTAAGTGTATGATACACCTAGTAACTTACTATTATATATATACTGCGTCAGCCGGCCTTCACACAATTTTTGTACAAATCTATGTACAATTATTGTTATATGCACAGATTCCTCGCCCCTGCACCACCACAGTTATAATCACCTAAAGCTGGCCTTCCCATGATATTAACTTACCAAGTCAGGCCGGTAAGCCCAGGACCATTATGTAATCTCACCTACTGTACCGGGCCTGACTCGTTAAGTTGCTATCATGGGAAGGCCAGCTTTAGGTGATTATAACTCTGGTGGTGCAGGGGCAAGGAATCTGCACATATAACAATAATTGTACATAGGCTTGTACAAATTTTTTTTGAAGGCCGGCTGACGCAGTATAAATATAATAGTAAAATGCTTCCAAACTTGGATTGTGAGTAGGGCCAGACCAGTGTAAGGTTTCTAGGTGCCCTTGGCAAAGCCTCACTCTGCTGCCCCTGCTCCTTTAAAACTCTCTACCTGGCCCCTCATACACACATTGAGACTGAGCAGCTGCAGCGGCCCCACACAGGCCAGGCCAGCCCAGCTGGGCCGGCCTGTGTGGGGCCGCTGCAGCTGCTCAGACAGTCTCAATGTACTAATATTTAAAGAGTCAGGTGTGTGTATAAGGGGCCAGGTAGAGAATCTTAAAGGAGCAGAGTAGAGCCAGGGCCGGATTATGCCTTGGGGGTTCCCGGGGCACTTAAGACAGGGGGGACCCAATGGAAGGTGGTGGTTGTATATTAAATTGTGCATACCTCCGAACATGTCCTATTCTAGGAGGGACAAAATGCTCTCTACCTGGACTTCCCACTTAATTTATGATTGGCGTCACCTGTGTTGAAGTATTTAATTGATAAGAAAGGTAATTGCAATCATAAATTAAGAAGAAAGTCCAGGTAGAGAGCATTTTGTCCCTCCTGGAATGGGTCATGCTGGGAGGTATAGATGGTGTATATTAAATTTGAAAAATGGTGTATATTAGTTTTAACTAATAGTTTAATAATGCCTGGGTACTGTTATAGCTCTACCTAATTGAAAGACAACTATTTTATAAACTTTTCTTGAACAAAGACGACCTAACCTTAAAATACACATAGAAAAATAAAATAATTTATAGTGTCACATGCAAGAATAGCAGCAGCCTCTGTATTACTTACACACTGGGACAGGACTCATGAGGACTCTCTGTGTGTGTCTCTATCTCTAGACCCAAGTGGTTTAGTTGCATAACAGCTTACACAGGACTCATACACCCAGGAGGGGAGGAGGCGAAGCTGGGATCCCTGTGTCACTTACAGATCTTTCCACCCTCCTATCTCTCCTCTGGTCAGAAAGCTCTGTCAATAGCTCATGACACGTGATATTCCTGTGTCTTTGCCTGCACTGCATACTGTCCTGCTTGCATTCTGGCTGCTGGTTCTGCTGCTGCTGCTTCAGAGGGAAAGCTAGCGATGTCAGTGTGCTCTGGTCGGGGAGCCCCCTGACAAAGGGAGGCCTGGGGTACACTATGACCTTAACCTGGCTATGAGTAGAGCACCTTATACACATAATGCCACACATTAGTAATGCATTTATATGCATAATACCACACATTAATGCCCCTTACACATATGACACAAATTATAAATGTCCTTATAAACATAATGCGCCTTACACATTATGCCAACCTTTATTAATACCCTTATACAAATAATGTCCTTTACACATATGCCCCCACATTATTAATGCCTTTATACACATAATATCACACATAATGTCCCTTTCACATACAGTACCAGTCAAAAGTTTGGACACACTTTCTCATTCAATTGAATGAGAAAGTGTGTCCAAACTTTTCATTGGTACTGTATGCCCCACATTATTAATGCATTTATACACGTGACACATATAATGCCCCTTACACATATGCCGAACACTACTGCAAAACCAAACCAATCACACACAGCACTCACATGGCCACTAACACTGTGAACTCTGCCTCTGCTTGGAAACAGATGTGTCCTCATACATCTTGCCTCAATACGGCAGCAGGAGATGCCTGGTGTGAGTCAACTGGCAGCTATGCTAAAGTTTGATGCCTTTTTTGATGAAAATGTGTCTTATTTGCATTACTATGTGGCTAGGATGCACAAGCAGCTTCTGCTGATTAAAATGATATGCAGCATGTCTATATTCTGTGACTGCGGCTGTATCTGCATACGAAATGCTATGTTACAGTGATTTCCAGGAATACACTGTCACGTAGCATTTCATATGCGGATACAGCCACAGTCACACAAAGAATATAGGCATGCCACATATCATTTTAATCAGCAAAACCTGCTTGTGTCCCTAGGCAAACCAAATGCCCTGGGCATTTGCCTAGCTTGCCTATGCCTAAGGCTGGCTCCAGTGGCGGAACTAGCGAGCAGTGGGCCCATGTGCGACAAAATGGCTTGGCACCCCCCCCATCCCATCCCATCCAAGTCCACCCCCTCACCCCTGGAGAGGATCTGGTGAGGAGGGCCTGCTCAGGGAAGTGGATACCTAGCAACAGTGCCGTAACTAGACATTTTAGCACTGTGTGCAAGAAACGGCATTGAAGCCCCACCCCTGCATGCAAAACAGGGGCAGTGCGCGCCTTAGGCGCGCGCAAAAATACATAGTGGCGTGGCTTCGTGGGGAAGGGGTGTGGCCACAAAATAATACCAATTCATAAAACGGTGCACAGTAGTCTCCATTATTCAAATTACGCCGCACAGTAGCACCACTACACCAGGTAGAGACCCTTTTACACCTTACGGCGGACAGATTCCTCTTTTTACACATTACAGCAGACAGCGTCCCCTTTTTAAACATTACGGCAGACGGCATCCCCCTTTTTTACACAACGGCAGACAGCGTGCCCTTGTTACACATAGCGGCAGACAGCGTACACTTTTTTCACATAACGGCAGACAGCCTGCCCTTGTTAAACATAGCGGCAGACAGCCAGGGCCGTCTTAACGGCAGTGTAAGCCCCTGGGCACAGCAATGCATTGGGCCCCCTACCCATCCTCCAGCGGTAGGGGTGGGGTGTGCTATCAGCGGCAGCTTTGATGTCCCGCGGGCGGTAGGGAGTGTTCTATCTTCCTCTCAGCATGTAGGACCTGGAGCAGTAATTTCTGCTAATTGCTCCTTTACTGCACAGATGGGGCTAAACTGTAGAAGGGGGCATTAGGCTGAATGACGGCGCTCTGGTACATGACTTCCGGGGTGGCAGGGGGTGTTTAATACGCTGGGGAGGGGTGGCTAATGGAGTGGGCTTAATATTCATCATTTTCTGGTGGGAGGGCAGCTTGCTTGACTGCAGATATCTCAAGTTCCTGAAAATATATTTCTTAGCTTTGCCTGGGATACAACTCTAGAGAGTCCCACCTTTCAGAAGCTTCTGGGGACTTGGGGATCAGAGGTCAGGAGCCAGAGCAATCCTCCAATGAATATATAAAATGGTATACCAGGCGTGTGGAGCTGGAGCAGGGACCAGCTGCTGGAAGGCTGATATCTCTGGTACTGGGCACAGTAGAGACAAGCTGACAGTGTCCAGCAAAAGGGGAGAGTGTCAGCTTTTGGATAATACCCTCAGAAAAACTCTATGTTAGACAGAACCTGAGATATCTGGCTGGGAAGAGCAATTAACAGGCTCGGATGGGGACCACTGCTTTCACGTTGGATATCTCCGGTTCCCCAAGGCCGATTTTCAAAAATCTGGTACCCCTGGAAAGAGGGGACCCTCAGCTATCAGCCTAAGGCCCTTATACTCCTGGGGCCCTTGGGAAAGAGCCCATGGAGCCCATGTGAAAAGACGGCCCTGCAGACAGCGTACACTTTTTACACATAACAGCAGACAGCCTGCCCTTGTTAAACATAATGGCAGACAGCGTACACTTTTTACACATTACAGCAGACAGCTTCCCTTGTTACACATTACAGCAGACAGCTTGCCCTTGTTACACATTATGGCAGACAGCGTGCCCTTGTTACACATTACGGCAGACAGCATCCCCCTTGTTACACATTACGGCAGGCAGATTCCCCCTTGTTACACATTGCGGCAAGCAGATTCCCCCTTTTTACACAAGAAAGAAAGAAAGAAAGAAAGAAAGAAAGAAAGAAAGAAAGAAAGAAAGAAAGAAAGAAAGAAAGAAAGAAAGAAAGAAAGAAAGAAAGAAAGAAAGAAAGAAGAATTATACTTACCCTCTCCGCTGGCTCAGGCTCCTCGTGCAGCTTGACGATTCCCGGGCAGTAGAGGAGGTGGAGGAGGGAGGTGAAGGAGGGAGCCACAGCAGCGCTGTGTTATTGGTGGAGGCGCTGCTGCTGCTGCCCCTCTGCTTCACTATAGGCTGTTCTCGGAAGACAGCCTATAGTGAAGCAGAGGGGCAGCAGCGCCTCCACCAGTAACAAAGCGCTGCTGCGGCTCCCTCCTTCACCTCCCTCCTCCTCCTCCTCCCCCCCGTGCCGCTGCTCCTCTCATCACCAAGCGACCCTCCTCCCTCTTCGTGTGTTACAGAGGCGGCAGCGTGTCTGGTGCTGCGGCTGCTGCCCGTAGTGCCCTGGCCTGATCTGTTCGTTACGACGGGTGGGCGGCGGGAGTCGCGGGACGCAGACCCGACGGGAGCGCTGGTGCCTGGTGTGCGGCTGCGGCATGATACAATGAGTCATTGTGACTCATTGTAATGCCGGCGGCTGTGGGCCCTTGAGTGCGGCGGGGCCCCAGTGCAATGCACTGCCTGCCCTGCCAGTAGTTCCGCCCCTGGCCGGCTCTGTTCAAACTGAAATCTTAATTGCAGTGTCAGAATAAAGCAGCCCAGCATGTGCGGGCTACATGCAGGAGCAGCCAGTATTTACCCTGCATGCAAAACTAATAAATGTATTTCTACAGTACCTTGTGCAGTGCGGCATTGTATAACTTGGTGAACAGTTACTTACTCCCAACACAGAATCAGCCTCTGTATTTGAGATAAAGTGGAGAGAGATAAAGTACCAGCATATCAGCTCCTAACTGTCATGTTGGAGCTGATTGGCTGGTACTTTATATCCATCCACTTTAACTTCATCCAAGGCTTGGTAAGTGTCATGGAGTATCTGAAATATATTTTAGGCCTTGACATTTTGGGGTATATTTACTAAGGTCCCGATTTTGACCGAGATGCCGTTTTTTCTTCAAAGTGTCATCTCGGTAATTTACTAAGCAAAAATCACGGCAGTGATGAGGGCATTCGTAATATTTTGGAAGTCCTAGGAAAAAATCACGCATCAATACACCATCGGTCAAATATGCCTGCAATTTGGTAGAAATCGGTCATTTACTAAAAAGTGCAAAACACAAACACTGCCGACAATAGCCAAACACTGCCGTGATAAAATACAAATCGTGAAAAAGTGCTAAAAAAAAACAGACCTGCTTTTTTATCCCGTGTTTGTATAGGCATGCACGGATCCATGAGATCCATGCATGTTTATCAGTGGGAAGGGGTGGGAAATGTTATAATTTTTCCAAAAAAAAATGCGTGGGGTCCCCCCTCCTAAACCAAACCAGCCTCGGGCTCTTTGAGCCGGCCCTGGTTGCAAAAATATGGGGAAAAAATTGACAGGGGTTCCCCCATATTTAAGCAACCAGCACCGGGCTCTGCGCCTGGTCCTGGTTCCAAAAATACGGGGGACAAAAAGCGTAGGGGTCCCCCGTATTTTTGAAACCAGCACCGGGCTCCACTAGCTGGACAGATAATGCCACAGCCGGGGGTCACTTTTATACAGTGCCTTGCGGCTGTGGCATCAAATATCCAACTAGTCACCCCTGGCCGCGGTACCCTGGGGGAGTGGGGACCCCTTCAATCAAGGGGTCCCCCCCCCAGCCACCCAAGGGCCAGGGGTGAAGCCAGAGGCTGTCCCCCCCATCCAATGGGCTGCGGATGGGGGGCTGATAGCCTTTGTGAAAAGTGTTTGATATTGGCCCTCATTCCGAGTTGATCGGTCGCAAGGCGAATTTAGCAGAGTTACACACGCTAAGCCGCCGCCTACTGGGAGTGAATCTTAGCGTCTTAAAATTGCGACCGATGTATTCGCAATATTGCGATTACTAACTACTTAGCAGTTTCAGAGTAGCTCCAGACTTACTCTGCCTGTGCGATCAGTTCAGTGCTTGTCGTTCCTGGTTGACGTCACAAACACACCCAGCGTTCGCCCAGGCACTCCCACCGTTTCCCCGGCCACTCCTGCGTTTTTTCCGGAAACGGTAGCGTTTCCAGCCACACGCCCCTGAAACGCCGTGTTTCCGCCCAGTAACACCCATTTCCTGTCAATCACATTACGATCGCCGGAGCGAAGAAAAAGCCGTGAGTAAAAATACTTTCTTCATAGTAAAGTTACTTGGCGCAGTCGCAGTGCGAACTTTGCGCATGCGTACTAAGCGGATTTTCACTGCGATGCGATGAAAAAGAACGAGCGAACAACTCGGAATGAGGGCCATTGTTTTTAGTAGCAGTACTACAAGGCCCAGCAAGCCTCCCCCGCAAGCTGGTACTTGGAGAACCACAAGTACCAGCATGCGGCGGAAAAACGGGCCCGCTGGTACCTGTAGTACTACTACTAAAAAAATACCCCAATAAAGATATCACACACACACCTTGAAAGTATAACTTTAATACATACATGCACACCAACATACATACATACTTACCTATGTTCCCATGCAGGTCGGTCCTCTTCTCCAGTAGAATCCATGGTGTACCTGTAGAAAAAATTATACTCACATAATCCATGGTTGAAGGCTCCTCTGCTTGTAATCCTTTTGTAATCCACGTACTTGAAAAAATAAAAAAACGGATACCCGACCACGAACTGAAAGGGGCCCCATGTTTTCACATGGGACCCCTTTCCCCGAATGCCAGAAACCCACTCTGACTGATGTCTAAGTGGGTTTCTTCAGCCAATCAGGGAGCGCCACGTTTGGCACCCTCCTGATCGGCTGTGTGCTCCTGTACTGTAAGACAGGCGGCACACGGCAGTGTTACAATGTAGCGCCTATGCGCTCCATTGTAACCAATGATGGTAACTTTCAGGTCAGCGGTTGACCGAAAGTGACCTCACCGCTGACCTGAAAGTTCCCACCATTGTTTACAATGGAGCGCATAGGCGCTACATTGTAACACTGCCGTGTGCCGCCTGTTATTTTTTTTACAAGGTGCACAATGAAGCCCAGCACGGATCTCTCAGATCCGGCCGAGATTCATTGTATTAAAGTCGGCAGTCTTTTACAAGTCACTCACGTAAAACACTGCCTAAAAAAACGAATGACATCGACATCGGAAAAACCGAAAATGCAGAATACGGCAGCTTAGTAAATTAGTCGTAATCAATTCAAAAAGTTGCATATTTACACTTTCGATGTCATTCGTGATTGAACTTTGACCTCAAACGGGAAAATACGAATCTTAGTAAATTTACCCCTTTGTGTTGTAAAGATATTAGAATGTAAGATGAATTACTGATGTTTCTACACTAATTCAATATTGTCTGGGGAGTAGCAAATAATAATAATAATAATAATAATACTACACCATTTTGAAAGGCATTTTATTTTGTGCTGCGTAAGAACTATGGTGTATTTGAACATGATGTAGTCCATGGCATTTTTTAATGCAGTCCCATATGAGAAGACGGTTTTCCTGGACTTTCTTCTTTAAAATGAAAATAGAAGGTGTGACTGCGCATTTGCACAGATGAGGTCTGTGTGGAACCAGTGCTAGCAACATCTGAAATGAGCTTTAAAGACCAAAAAAAAAAAAAAATGACAGCACAGGCAGTATACACAGTGATGTTCTAGTGCATGATATAAGACAATTAAAACTATAGAATAATAAGTATATTGGCATATACTCTCTTCTGACATTCCCTCCAGTATATTAGACAGTGCTTAACGTGGCCCTGGAGAGGTGGTGGAACTCACCCCCCCACCCCAGCGCCCCAGTTCTAAAGGGATTGTGCATGCCGTAGGCACACGCCACATAAAGGGGGCGTGGTCTCAAAAAAGAAAGGGGCGTGGTCACCCAATAGTATCCCCAATTCAAATTACGCTGCACAGTAGCACAATCTTATTCACATTACACCACATATTAGTGTTCCTTATTCATGTTATGACACACATTACTGCCCCTTATACACAAAGCCCACAGTAGTAGCACCCCTAATACACATAATGACCACAGCAGTAGCACCCTTTATACAAAACCTACAGTAGTAGCACCCCTAATACACATAATGACCACAGCAGTAGCACCCTTTATACAAAACCTACAGTGGTAGCACCTCTAATACACATAATGCCCACAGCAGTAGCATACACATAGTGCCCACAGTTGTAGTGACCCTTATGTAGAGCCTATAGTATTGGTGCCCCTTATACAGTGCCCACAATAGTAGTACCCCTTATGTACCCAGGAGTGATGCCTTTTATTAAGTGCCCCTATGCAATGCCCTCATTAGTAGTGCCCCCAGTAGATATGCCCCCAGTGGTAATGCCCCGTGTAGTATTGCCTGCAGTAGTAATGCCCCCATAGATATGCCCCCAGTAGTTATGCCCCCAGTAGAGATGCCCCACTGCCAGTAGAGATGCCCCCAGTAGAGATGCCCCAGGTAGAGCTGCTCCCAGTAGAACTGCCCCCAGTACAGATGCCCCAGGTAGAGCTGCCCCCAGTAGAGCTGCCCCCCAGTACAGATGCCCCCAGTAGAGCTGCCCCAGTACAGATGCCCCAGGTAGAGCTGCCCCCAGTAGAGCTGCCCCTGTACAGATGCCCCCAGTACAGATGCCACAGGTAGAGCTGCCCCCAGTACAGATGCCCCCAGTACAGATGCCCCCAGTACAGATGCCCCCAGTATAGCTGCCCCAGTACAGATGCCCCAGGTAGAGCTGCCCCCAGTACAGATGCCCCAGGTAGAGCTGTCCCAAGACAGATGTCCCCAGTGCAGATGCCCCAGGTAGAGCTGTCCCCAGTACAGATGACCCCTGTAGAGCTTCCCCCAGTACAGATACCCCCTGTAGAGCTGCCCCCAGTACAGATGCCCCCAGTACAGATGCCCCCTGTAGAGCTGCTCCCAGTACAGACGCCCCCAGTACAGATGCCCCCTGTAGAGCTGTCCCCAGTAGAGCTGCCCCCAGTACAGATTCCCCAGGTAGAGCTGCCCTCAGTACAGATGCCCAAGGCAGAGCTGCCCCCAGTATAGCTGCCCCAGGTAGAGCTGCCCCCTAGTAGCGCCGCTTCACACACACAAAAAAAAACCAAACACAATACTCACCAGCTCCGCTCCTGCTTCCAGACCGCTGACCTCCGCCTGGCGCCCGCTGCTCGGATCTATGGGAAAGATGTCATGACGTCTCTCCCATAGCGCCTCACAGTCGCACACAGCCGGAAGCCAGAGCTCAGGAGTGAGCTTCGGCTGCCGCTGAGGAGAAGGTGCTGGTGCTTGCTGGTAACACAAGCTCAGCTGGTAACACAAGCTCAGCGGGAGCCCGGCATCCCTCACATTCCGGGTTAGGTGAGCCGGAGGAGGCGGAACTACGTTCAGTCTCCAATTGGAACTGACGGAACGCAGTTCTGCCCCGTTCCAGCTCACTTTAACCTCTGATATTGTGGCTCATTGTGAGAGCTTGCATTCTAAAATGATAGCTTGGCTTTTAAGTGAATTGTGAGTTTGAAACAGCAGCAGGTGAGTTAGAATATAGAAAAAGGTGAGTTTTAATGATAAGCACATAGGAACACAAATATTTGCAATACCATTAACATCAGATACAATGTTTGGGCTAGTGCAGTGCAATGGATGTAATGCATTTGTTTGGAAAGAGGCATTGTGGAGACTCAGCTGCTGTCCAATCTGTGAGAAATTTTCTCTGCTGAAGGAGGTGATAGCTAAACTGCATGCTGAGATTTGTAGGATGTCTGTGTCTTTGAGGCCTCCACTGCCTCAGAGAGCCACCAGAAGACATTCTGCCTGGACTACTGTGGGCTCTCAAGGGCAGAGATTTCCAGATGGAGACAGACACCTCCCGCAAGCGGTGACACTGCAAAACTCATATGCTGCTCTTGCAGGGCTGGAAGATACAACTAATAGAGGCACTACAGAACAGGAGGATATGGGGACATCTACTAACTATAGGAAAAGGAACAAGAAAATTGCATCTCCAAAAAGGACTGCACTTCTCTTGGGAGATTCCATTATCAGAGGAATACATCTGGGAAATGCAAATGAAGTAGAGAAACAAGTAAGGTGCCACAGCTCCAAGGGATAAAGAGCGCATGCTAAGAATTGTGAAGGCAGCAAGAAAAGATGGGGAGGTAGATGTCATTGTCCACCTAGGGACAAATGACCTGGCTAATGCTGAACTCATGGCCATAAAAGATGAATTTAGAAAGTTAGGGACTGCTCTGAAGTAGGTGGCAACCACTGTGACTTTTTCAGAAGTATTGCCAGTACACAGAGGGGAAGACAGAACTGATTGCATCAGAAACTTCAATGTTTGGCTAAGGACATGGTGCAATGAGGAGAGATTTGGATTTATAGGCCACAGTCACACCATCTGGCAAGATAGGAGCTTATACAAAAGTGACGACCTGCACCCATCTTCAAGGGGAACAAGAATACTAACTGAACAGTTTGGATGCTTCATCAAGAACTATTTAAACTAACAGAGGGGGGCAATGAACCAAATAGGAATCAAGCAATCTGCAGAGGTATTGTTTCTGCAGGCAAAGGGAATAGGAAGGATATCCACAGCAACAGAAGATAATTCAGATCAAAACCAAATAAACATAGGTAGAGAGAAGTACATAGCTAGGAACAGGAAAAGCACAAACAAAACTCTAAAAGCTACAGTATGTGTGCAAATGCTAGGAGCTTAGGAAATAAAATCCCAGAAATAGCTGCAATAATGACAAGGGTTGATCTAGATATTGTGACAATTACAGAGTCATGGTGCAATGAAAATCATAACTGGGACATAGCTATACCGGGATATACTTTATTTAGGAAGGACAGAATGGGGTAAATCGGAGGAGGGGTAGCAATGTATGTAAAAAAAAAAAGCATAAATACTACCTTAATACAAAGTATTGAAGAAAAAGCTTAGGCCCTTTGGGTGACCATAGAAACAGGGTAAAAGTCGATTATTCGTATTGGCGTAATATAAAGGCCACCAGGACAGGAAGAAGAACTGGACAAGAACCTATTGCAGGACATAAATAAAATGGCCATTAAAAGGAGAGGTAATAATCATGGGAGACTTTAATCTTCCTGATGTAAACTGGGAGGTGTCTGTTGCTAGTTCCACTAGAAGTAGAGACATTTTAAATTCCCTTCAGGGAGCATCCCTCCACCAATTGGTGAGGGAGCCCACTTGGAAAGACGCAATATTAGACTTAATACTTACAAATGGAGACAGAATATCGGACGTAAAGGTGGGTGAAAACCTAGGATCCAGTGATTATCAAGCAGTATGGTTCAGCATAAAGACAGAGACTGACTCATCCCATACAAAAACAAAGGTGTTGGATTTTAGGAAGGCTGATTTTGTAGGGATGGGAAAATGTGTAAGCAATTCTTTGGCAGAGTGGAGGAACTTGGAAGCAGCGCAGGAGAGGTGGGAAACATTAAAAAGTGCAATATTAAAGGCAACAGACCTTTGTATCAAAAGTGTTAGGAAAAACACAAGGAAAAGGAAGCTAGTGTGGTTTGCGAAAGAAGTAGCAAATATTGTGAAAGAAAAAAGATGGCTTTTAGGAAATATAAATAGACACAAAATAATGAAGACAAAGATACATATCTTGTTAGACAAAAGGAGACTAAGAAGGTAATCAGATGTGCAAAGCCACAAGCTGATGAGAAAATGGCCCAGTCAGTGGGTAAGTGAGGCAAAACTTTGTTTTAGGTATATAAGCAAAAGGAGAAAAACAAAAGTTTATAAAACTAAAGACAGAGACTGGGAGTCTTGTTGAGGGAGACAATGTAATAGCAGATCATTTTAATAATTATTTTTGCTCAGTATTCACTACTGAAAGAGAGGGAAAGGGGCCACAGATATGTTGCAGAGATATTCAGGAAAATGAGACAAGTACATTTACAGAGGAGAAGGTCCTAACAGAACTCTCAAAGCTGAAAGTGGACAAATCTATGGGGCCAGATGGGATACATCCAGGGATACTAAAATAACTTAAAGAGGTGCTGGTAGCACCATTGACATAATTATTCAACCAGTCATTAGCTACATGAGAAATTCCAGAGGACTGGAAAAGAGCAAACATAGTCCCACTGCACAAAAGTGGAAGCAAGGAAGAGGCAAACAATTACATACCAGTGAGTCTTACATCAGTAGTAGGGAAATTGATGGAAACACATTTAAAACAAAAAGTTGTAGATTATCTCAAATCCAGCAATTTACAGGATCCCAAACAGCATGGATTCACTGGGGGGAGATCATGTCAAACAAATCTTATTGACTTTTTTGACTGTGTGACTAAAGTGATGAATAAAGGTGGAGCCATGGATATAGCTTATCTAGACTTTAGTAAGGGTTTTGATACTGTTCCACATTGCAGACTGCTAAATAAACCTGGAAGCTTGGGATTGGATACTAGGATTATTGAATGGATACAATCTTGGTTGCAGGATAGAAAACAGAGAGTTGTGGTAAATGGAGTGCATTCACAGGAGGGAAATGTTACCAGTGGAATACCCCAGGGATCTGTACTTGGACCAGTACTTTTTAATATCTTTATTGGTGACATTGCAAATGGCATTTAAGGGAAAGTATGCCTTTTTGCAGATGACACAAAGGTATGCAACATGGTAGACACACCAGGTGGGGTAAAACAAATGATTGAGGATCTAGGTAGACTAAAGGAATGGTCAAAAGTGTGGCAAGTACAGTTTAATGCCAAAAAATGCAAAATCATGCACTTGGGTCTCAAAAATCCAAAGGCTAAATATAGTATTAATGGCACTATAATGGAAACTACTGAGGAGGAAAGGGATCTAGGAGTCACTATTTCAGGTGACAAAAAGGCTAAATATAGTATTAATGGCACTATACTGGAAACTACTGAGGAGGAAAGGGATCTAGGAGTCACTATTTCAGGCAGGGACGTGCAGTCAGGGGAGGCAGTGCCTCCCCTGTCATTAATGATTAAAATAATAGAAAGAAAATACTTATGACACATATTCTGTGTCATAAGTTTCTTCTTTATATTATTCCAATCATTTTAATACATATAATTAGTTTGGGAGGCACTGAAAGCAGTGCCTCCCATTTCACAATGGGAACGTGATACAGCGGGGGGGCGGGGCCAGGGACTGGGCTGAAAAAGCCCATTGAGAAGAGTGGTGAAAGCGGCACTAGTATCGGTGCCTCATTGACAGGGACGGGCTTTCAGCTCACATGAAAGCACGTCCCTGTCAGCACTGCAGATGTGATTGGACAGCGGATCCAGTACTGGATCCGCTGGTCCAATCACCTAGGTGGGACAAGGCTCGTCAATGATTACCTCCAGCGCAGTCGGATGTAACTTGCATGACTGTGACCCGTCTCCCAGAGCACTGTTTCCTGGTCACCGGTGAGGAGGGCCGCGTTGATGGCGCTCAGAGCTCCACTCGGCAGCTCCTCTAACAGGAAGGACCTGTCAGGCTGTCAGCACACTGAGCGGTTGGATGTGCTGAGGAGCCGACTCCTCAGCACATCCAACCGCTGAGTGTGCTGACAGCCTGACGGGTCCTTAAGTTCCTGTTAGAGGAGCTGCCTAGTGGAGCGCAGAGCGCACAGCTGCATAATGATTTAGTAATGCCCTGTGAGGTGAGCGGGTGTCTATATGCTGTGGAGGGGGTAAGGAGGGCAGATGTCTGTATGTGCTGTGGGCATGAGGTGAGCGGGTGTGTCTATGTGCTGGGTGGTGAGGTGAGCAGGTGACTATGTGTTTGGAGGGGAAGGGGGGGCCGGTGTCTATGTGCTGTGGGGGGCGAGTGTCTGTATGTGTTGCAGGGGGAGGTGAGTGGGTGTCTATCTGATGGGGGGAGGTGAGCAGGTGTCTATATGCTGTGGGGGGATGTGAGCAGGTGACTATGTGTTGGGGAGGGGAGCGGGTGTCTGTATGTGCTGTGGGGGGGAGGTGAGCGGGTGTCTGCTGTGTGGGGGGAGGTGAGCGGGTGTCTTTGTGCTATGGGGTAGAAGGTGAGAGGGTGTCTGTATGTGCTGCAGGGGGAGACGGGGGGGAGCAGGTGACTGTATGTGCTGCGCGGGGAGGATGAGCGGGTGACTGTGTATGTGCTGCGGGGGAGGTGAGCGGGTGACTGTGTATGTGCTGCGGGGGAGGTGAGCAGGTGACTGTGTGTGCTGAGGGGGGTGAGCACCGGTGACTGTATGTGCTGCAGGGTGTGGTGAGTGGGTGATGGTGTATGACCGATGGGACCCAGAAAATGACAGGTAAAACCCCAATTTTTAAAAGTTACCCACTTTTTGGGGGGCTCAGCGTGATCACTGTTACTGTGTGGCTTAATTTGTAAGTGCCACTACTGTGACATTACAGAATAAGGGGCACTACTATGTGACATGGTGTGAAAAAGGGGCACTACTGTGTTGCGTAATGTGAATAAGTTGTACTATAGTGCAGTGTAATGAAAGGTTACGCTACTGTGTGGCGCACGTTGAATTGGGGGTACTGTTATGTGGACACACCCATTCACAGTGAGACCACACCTTTTATTTGTGCTGTCCCTATTTAGCATGTGGTGAGTGAAGGGGGGGGGGCACCAACATCTATCTTGCCTCTGGGCAACTGGGAAGAAGTTACGCTATTGGAGCTACCCCACCTCCGGTGATTGTCCTGGTGTAATCGCCGTCCCCCACTCTGCACTGCACGGACATTCCGTGCTCACATCCTCCCAGCCAGCGGCTGTGCTGACTAGTTCCGCCCGCCGCCAGCGTTAGTCAGTCTCCTCTCCCTGGGCTGATGGCGGCAGAAGATGGGCTGTGGGAGTCTGGGTCTGGGAGAAGCTGTGCACGGAGAAGGCCCCTGCCGAGGACTCGGTGCTGTCCCTGCAGGATGTGCGGGAGAAGCCGGAGGGCGATGCCCTGGAGAGTGAGCCCAGCGCTGTGTGGACGGGACACCGAGAAGTGTTCTTACCCAGAGGTAACAGGGAGATCCCCAAATGCCTGCCCCCCCCCCCCCCCATCAGCCTTTTTATGTGAGAATTTAAACAGTAGTTAAGGAATATAGAGACACACACACACACACACACACACATATAGATATATCCTTGTTAGCGACACCCCTCCCCCCATCCTATAATCTGGTGCCTCCCCAGCAATTGATCTCACCGCACGTCACTGATTTCAGGTGACATAAAGGCAGGTAAGCAATGTAACACAGCAATGAGGAAGGCTAGTCAGATGCTTGGCTGCATTGGGAGAGGAATCAGCAGCAGAAAGAAAGAAGTAATAATGCCACTGTATAGGTCATTGGTACGGCCTCATCTAGAATACTGTGTCCAGTTCTGGAGGCCATATCTTCAAAGGGATATTAATACATTAGAGACTGTACAGAGAAGGGCAACTAAAATGGTGCATGGCCTACATCACACAACATACCCAGAAAGACTAAGAAATCTCACTATGTACAGTGTGGAGCAGAGAAGGGAAAGGGGGGACATGATAGAGACTGTCACATATATCAAGGGTTTTAACAAAGTCCAGGAGGGAAACATTCTCCAAATGAAGAGAAGCAATAGGACACGAGGACATGCACTGAGACTGGAGGGGGGGAGGTTCAGGGGAAATTTGCTGAAAGATTACTTCACAGAAAGGGTAGTGGACAAGTGGAATAGCCTCCCATCAGAGGTGGTAGAGGCTAAGACAGTAGAGCAATTTAAACATGCATGGGATAGACATAAGGATATCCTTACAAAGAAATAAGGATCAAATAAGGATTGAGATAAAAATATGGTAAAAAACAAAAAAAAGGGGCAGACTAGATGGGCCAAGTGGTTCTTATCTGCCGACACATTCTGTTTCTATGTTTCTATATTAGATGACTTAAACATCCCTATCGATATCCCCACAAAATCACTTGCCTCTCTACACTCCTTAACCTTACATCTTTACTTGGTCTCTCCCAGTGGACCTCCTTCCCATCCCATGTGAATGGGAGCTCACTGGATCTGGTCTACACTCTTCTTTGTGATATTTCTGATTTCTCAAACTCCCCATTTCTCCTCTCTGACCACCACCTACACTCCTTTAACTTATCTCTCTGTTTCTCCATCTCTACCTCCTAAGGCTACCATCACTAAATGCAACATTGAGGCTATCAATACCACAGGATGTAGTTAGGATACCGACGCTGGGATCCCGACCCCCAGAATGCCAACACTGCCACAGCTATTCCCTCTCCTGGGTGACCACGACACCCATGGAGTGGGAATAGAACCTGTGGCGATCACAGCGAGCCACCTAACCCGCATGAGGCTTCATTGCTCTCGCCCCCCTGCCGGCATTCTGACGGTCGGGATCCTGGCATCGGTATTCTGACTGCCGGGATCCCATACCCAACCCAACACGACTTCCCTGTCCTCCCTGCTCGACTCACTTCTCTCTCCTATACTATCTCTCTCATGCCCTGAACAAGCCTCATCCCTCTTACTTCCACTCCTTACTTTGTCACTCCACCAACCACTATTCACATGTCAACCATGGCACACCAAATGCACCAGATACAGTATATGCAAAAATGCTCATGTACTGCTGAGTGACAGTGGAGGAAATCACGCTCTAAGGCAGACTTCCTTCATTTCATACATATGTTCTCATCCTTCAGTGCTGCCCTTTCCCTCTCTAAACAGTCATACTTCAAGAACCTCATCTCCTCCCAGTCTTCCAACCCTCTTTGCCACTCTCAACTCTCTCGTCTGCCCACCCCCACCTAGTCTCCCCTCCTAACTCTCTGCTCTTGACTTTGTCACCTACTTCACTTACAAATTGACTCCATATGTCAGGACATCACATCACACCACATCAGCCACCCTTCCCTTCCCACCCTTCCCTCTTACCAACTCTGACATCTTTCTTCCTTGCATCTGTTCCTCCCCTCCTCCACCTCCCCACTTGGCCCTATCCCCTCCCGTCTCCTCTGCTACCTCTCTCTCTCTCTCTGCCTGCTCCCATCTTGCCCACCTTCTCAATCTCTCCCTCTCATCATGCACTGTCCCCTCTGCCTTCAAGCATGCACTCGCCTCCCTTATTCTTAAAAACCTACCCTTTACACCAACACTCTCTCCAACTATCGACCCATCTCTCTCCTCCCTTTTGCCTCCAAACTCCTTGAGCATATTGTCTATAACCGCATTACTGCCTTTCTTTCTTTCTTCCCTCTCACTACTTAACCCATTCCAGTCTGGTTTCCATCCTCTCCACTCCACTGAAACTGCCCTCACAAAAGTCTGCAATTACCTCCTTTCTGCTAAATCCAAGGGCCACTACTCTTTTCTTATTCTCCTTGACCTCTCTTCTGCTTTTGACACTGTAGACCACCCTCTCCTTCTACAAATCCTTCACTCCCTTGGTCTGTGTGATACTGCCCTCTCCTGGCTGTCCTCCTACCTCTCTGATCGTTCCTTCTCTATCTCCTCTCATGATGCCACCTCCCCTCCACTTCCACTAATTTTAGGCTTCCCCCAATGTTCTTGGTCCTCTCCTTTTCTCTCTCTATACATCCTCTTTAGGTGAACTCATTAGCTCTTTTGACTTACAATATCATCTCTATGCTGATGATCCTCAAACCTACCTCTCCTCTCCTGACCTCTCCCCTACTCTCCTCACTCGTACTTCCAACTGTCTCTCTGCTATCTCTTCCTGTATGTCCCAGCGCTTTCTTAAACTTACAGATGGAGTCATGCTCATTGAGCATGGCTCCATCGCCTGCGCCTCAGCCCTCCACCGAGCGTACACAGAGGCTCCCATTCACTTTGAATGGGGCATGTGCTTGTCTATGATGCACGCGCACCCCGTTCACTCCTGATGGTTTGCCTCGCCGGGCGCGACTAGGCACAGACAGAGCCACGATCAGCGTGCCTCCATCTGTAACTGAGCTGATCGTCTTCCCACCCTAACCTCACACAATTTCATTATCCATTGATGGCACAACTATCTCCTCTAGCCCCCAAGAGCAATGTCTTGGAGTAATCCTTGACTCCTCCCTCTCCTTCACACCACACATTTAGCACCTCTCACAAACCTGTCATTTTCATCTCATAAATATCTCCAGGATCAGACCCTTTCTCACCCAGGATGCTACTAAGATCCTTATCCACTCACTGGTCATATCCGGACTAGACTACTGTAATCTCCTCCTGACTTTCATCCCTGACAAATGCCTCTCTCCACTCCAATCTATCCTCAATGCTGCTGCCTGGCTCATCTTCCTCACCAAACGCACTATGTCCACCTCCCCTTTCCTACAAGACCTTCACTGGCTTCCCTTCCCTTTCAGAATCCATTTCAAGCTTCTCACACTCACTTACAAAGCCCTCACCCACTCCTCTCCCATCTACATCTCTGACCTTATCTCCCCTTACACTCCCGCTTGTCCTCTTCACTCTGCTAATGCACGTTGCCAAGGCTGTCATCAGCAGGGCCCAATACTGACAAAGTAGGCAGGCCACCCGTGACCCGCACTATATATATATATATATATATATATATGATTTATGTTGAATACTTGCACACTCCAATGTTCCAATGTGTACTGTGCTCCTTTAAGTCTGTTCCATTATGGTCCAGATGAACAAAAATACTGTAGAAAAGGGCACTTAATCCATCCTATAAAAAAATTATTTTTCTTCTCACCCAAAATTGGGCATTCAATGAATGAACAACAAACCACGGTGGCTCAGCATGAAATATCAAAAGAACAACTTATCCAACAACTGTGGCATCTTCAATGCCTACACAGTGCTTCCATAAATGTACTTCTGAGTAAGCAGGTTTTAGTTGATGACTTAACTGGCCGTCGACCTAGGTCACTAAATGACCGTTCAAGACTACCACATCATGTCACTGCCACCCTGCTTAGTGTAGAGCCATACAATAAGCGGGGTGGCAGTGACATGATGTGGTAGTCTTGAACGGTCATTTAGTGACCTAGGTCGACGGCCAGTTAAGTCATCAACTAAAACCTGCTTACTCAGAAGTACATTTATGGAAGCACTGTGTAGGCATTGAAGATGCCACAGTTGTTGGATAAGTTGTTCTTTTGATATTTCATGCTGAGCCACCGTGGTTTGTTGTTCATTCATTGAATGCCCAATTTTGGGTGAGAAAAAAAATAATATTTTTATAGGATGGATTGAGTGCCCTTTTCTACAGTATTTTTATATATATATATATATATATATATATATATATATATATATATATATATATTGTAATAGACATAGAAATTGCATGCACGGTACTTATAACAATTAGAGATGAGCGGGTTCGGTTCCTCGGGACCCGGAACCCCCAAACTTCACCCATTTTACATGGTTCCGAGGCAGACTCGGATCTTCTCGCCTTGCTCGGTTAACCCGAGCGCGTCCGAACGTCATCATCCCGCTGTCATATTCTCGTGAGATTCGTATTCTATATAAGGAGCCGCGCGTCGCCGCCATTTTAACTCGTGCATTGGAGATGATAGGGAGAGGATGTGCAGCGTTCTCTCAGTTGTGTCCAGTGTGATGCAAATATCTGTGCTCAGTGTGCTGCAAATATCTTTGCTCAGTGTGCTGCAAATATCTGTGCTCAGTGTGCTTGCAAATATCTGTGCTCAGTGTGCTGAAAATATCTACGTTCTCTGCCTGAAAAACGCTCCATATCTGTGCTCAGTGTGCTTTACTGTGGGGACTGGGGAACACCAGTATTATATAGTAGGAGGACAGTGCAGAGTTTTGCTGACCAGTGACCACCAGTATTATACGTTCTCTGCCTGAAAAACACTCCATATCTGTGCTGCATTGTAGTATATAGTAGGAGGACAGTGCAGAATTTTGCTGACCAGTGACCACCAGTATTATATCAGTACGGCACAGTAGTCCACTGCTCTACCTACCTCTGTGTCGTCAAGTATACTATCCATCCATACCTGTGCTGCATTTTAATTGTGCGCAGTATATAGCAGGAGGACAGTGCAGTATTTTGCTGACCACCAGTATATATATAGTAGTACGGTACAGTAGGCCATTGCTATTGATATATTACTGGCATATAATTCCACACATTAAAAAATGGAGAACAAAAATGGGGAGGGTAAAATAGGGAAAGATCAAGATCCACTTCCACCGCGTGCTGAAGCTGCTGCCACTAGTCATGGCCGAGACAATGAAATGCCATCAACGTCGTCTGCCAAGGTCGATGCCCAATGTCATAGTAGAGAGCATGCAAAATCCAAAAAACAAAAGTTCAGTAAAATGACCCAAAAATCTAAATTAAAAGCGTCTGATGAGAAGTGTAAACTTGCCAATATGCCATTTACGACACGGAGTGGCAAGGAACGGCTGAGGCCCTGTCCTATGTTCATGGCTAGTGGTTCAGCTTCACATGAGGATGGAAGCACTCATCCTCTCGCTAGAAAAATGAAAAGACTTAAGCTGGCAAAAGCACAGCAAAGAACTGCGCGTTCTTCTAAATCACAAATCCCCAAGGAGAGTCCAATTGTGTCGGTTGCGATGCCTGACCTTCCCAACACTGGACGGGAAGAGGTGGCGCCTTCCACCATTTGCACGCCCCCTGCAAGTGCTGGAAGGAGCACCCGTAGTCCAGTTCCTGATAGTCAAATTGAAGATGTCACTGTTGAAGTACACCAGGATGAGGATATGGGTGTTGCTGGCGCTGAGGAGGAAATTGATAAGGAGGATTCTGATGGTGAGGTGATTTGTTTAAGTCAGGCACCCGGGGAGACACCTGTTGTCCGTGGGACGAATATGGCCATTGACATGCCTGGTCAAATTACAAAAAAAATCACCTCTTCGGTGTGGAATTATTTTAACACAAATGCGGACAACAGGTGTCAAGCCGTGTGTCGCCTTTGTCAAGCTGTAATAAGTAGGGGTAAGGACGTTAACCACCTAGGAACATCCTCCCTTATACGTCACCTGGAGCGCACTCATCAGAAGTCATTGACAAGTTCAAAAACTTTGGGTGACAGCGGAAGCAGTCCACTGACAACTAAATCCCTTCCTCTTGTAACCAAGCTCCAGCAAACCACACCACCAACTCCCTCAGTGTCAATTTCCTCCTTAGACAGGAAAGCCAGTAGTCCTGCAGGCCATGTCACTGTCAAGTCTGACGAGTCCTCTCCTGCCTGCCTGGGATTCCTCCGATGCATCCTTGATGCATCCTATTGCTGCTGGCGCTGCTGTTGTTGCTGCTGGGAGTCGATCGTCATCCCAGAGGGAAAGTCGGAAGACCACTTGTAGTACTTCCAGTAAACAATTGACTGTCCAACAGTCCTTTGCGAGGAAGATGAAATATCACAGAAGTCATCCTGCTGCAAAGCGGATAACTCAGGTCTTGGCAGCTTCGGTGGTGTTAAACGTGTGTCCGGTATCCAGCGTTAATTCACAGGGAACTAGAGAATTGCTTGAGGTAGTGTATTCCCGGTACCAAATACCATCTAGGTTCCATTTCTCTAGGCAGGCGATACCAAGAATGTACACAGACCTCAGAAAAAGAGTCACCAGTGTCCTAAAAAATGCAGTTGTACCCAATGTCCACTTAACCACGGACATGTGGACAATGGAGCAGGGCAGACTAAGGAATATATGACTGTGACAGCCCACTGGGTAGATGTATTGCCTCCCGCGGCAAGAACAGCAGTGGCGGCACCAGTAGCAGCATCTCGCAAACGCCAACTCGTTCCTAGGCAGGCTACGCTTTGTATCACCGCTTTCCATTGGTGGCACACAGCTGACAACCTCTTACGGAAACTGAGGAACATCATCGCAGAATGGCTTACCCCAATTGGACTCTCCTGGGGATTTGTGACATTGGACAACGCCACCAATATTGTGCGTGCATTACATCTTGGCAAATTCCAGCACGTCCCATGTTTTGCACATACATTGAATTTGGTGGTGCAGAATTATTTAAAAAACGACAGGGGCGTGCAAGAGATGTTGTCGGTGGCCCGAAGAATTTCTGGCTACTTTCGGCATTCAGCCACTGCGTGCCGAAGACTGGAGCACTAGCAAACACTACTGAACCTGTTCCGCCATTATCTGAAGTAAGAGGTGGTAACGAGGTGGAATTCAACCCTCTATATGCTTCAGAGGATGGAGGAGCAGCAAAAGGCCATTCAAGCCTATACAGCTACCTACGATATAGGCAAAGGAGGGGGAATGCACCTGAGTCAAGCGCAGTGGAGAATTATTTCAACGTTGTGCAAGGTTCTGCAACCCTTTGAACTTGCCACACGTGAAGTCAGTTTAGACACTGCCAGCCTGAGTCAGGTCATTCCCCTCATCAGGCTTTTGCAGAAGAAGTTGAAGAGATTGAAGGAGGAGCTAAAACTGAGCGATTCCGCTAGGCATGTGGGAGTTGTGGATGGAGCCCTTAATTCGCTTAACCAGGATTCACGGGTGGTCAATCTGTTGAAATCAGAGCACTACATTTTGGCCACCGTGCTCGATCCTAGATTAAAAACCTACGTTGTATCTCTCTTTCCGGCAGACACAAGTCTGCAGAGGTTCAAAGACCTGCTGGTGAGAAAATTGTCAAGTCAAGCGGAACGTGACCCGTCAACAGCTCCTCCTTCACATTCTCCCGCAACTGGGGCTGCCAGGAAAAGGCTAAGAATTCCAAGCCCACCCGCTTGCGGTGATGCAGGGCAGTCTGGAGCGAGTGCTCACATCTGGTCCGGACTGAAGGACCTGCCAACGATTACTGACATGTCATCTACTGTCACTGCATATGATTCTGTCACCATTGAAAGAATGGTGGAGGATTATATGAGTGACCGCATCCAAGTAGGCACGTCAGACAGTCCGTACGTATACTGGCAGGAAAAAGAGGCAATTTGAAGGCCCTTGCACAAACTGGCTTTATTTTACCTAAGTTGCCCCCCCTCCAGTGTGTACTCCGAAAGAGTGTTTAGTGCAGCCGCTCACCTTGTCAGCAATCGGCGTACGAGGTTACTTCCACAAAATCTGGAGAAGATCATGTTCATCAAAATGAATTATAATCAATTCCTCCGTGGAGACATTCACCAGCAGCAATTGCCTCCAGAAAGTACACAGGGACCTGAGAAGGTGGATTCCAGTGGGGACGAATTAATAAAAACTAATATAATCCATATAATTAGACCATATAAGAGAGCACATTAAATAAATGACAATTTATTCCAACTTTACAAAAAGGATATATAATATCCAAGCATAAATAAAAACAATTATATCATATAATAAATATACCTTCTGAGGAAACAGACAGGATAGATGTCGGAGAAACGCGTTAAGGGTTCAACCACATTCTTGATAACCCTGGTGATTATCCACAGCATTGGGACAGCTGCAACGCTAAAACATCACCACCGCCATCGGCCGCGTCCTCCCTCCCCCCGAGACCTGCATCAACGGTCACTGCCGCTCCCGTTACTGCCGCTTCGTCCCGCTGCAGGAGGACACGGCAGCCAAGTTACATCTACAGTGAGCAACTCTGCCTTGGCGGCAGGGGGGTCCTAGCACAACGCTGACCGGGTTCCACCTCTAGGCGGATAATCTGATACTAATTGTCACACAAATTGTGATTTACTACCAAGGAGAACTATGGAGGGCATTCCGAGTTGTTCGCTCGCAAGGCGATTTTAGCAGAGTTGCTCACGCTAAGCCGCCGCCTACTGGGAGTGAATCTTAGCATCTTAAAATTGCGAACGATGTATTCGCAATATTGCGATTACACACCTCGTAGCAGTTTCTGAGTAGCTTCAGACTTACTCGGCATCTGCGATCAGTTCAGTGCTTGTCGTTCCTGGTTTGACGTCACAAACACTCCCAGCGTTCGCCCAGACACTCCTCCGTTTCTCCGGCCACTCCTGCGTTTTTTCCGGAAACGGTAGCGTTTTTTCCCACACGCCCATAAAACGGCCTGTTTCCGCCCAGTAACACCCATTTCCTGTCAATCACATTACGATCGCCAGACCGATGAAAAAGCCGTGAGTAAAATTCCTAAGTGCATAGCAAATTTACTTGGCGCAGTCGCAGTGCGAACATTGCGCATGCGAATTAAGCGGAAAATCGCTGCGATGCGAAGATTTTTACAGAGCGAACAACTCGGAATGAGGGCCTATGTTTCATCATTGCTAATAAATATGCACAATTTCTGAAGTCCCCCTGTCAGCAGGAGTTACGCTGAAATATATATACATTTGCACTTTGTTGGAACTTTGGACATTATCAGCATGCTCCAGTAGGGACTCAATTGTCTTTACATTTCTGGTGGTTTATATAGGTGATCATCAAGGACTTATCATTGTGGTTTTTATTATATGATACAAATGTTTTTATTTATGCTTGGATATTATATATCCTTTTTGTAAAGTTGGAATAAATTGTCATTTATTTAATGCACTCTCTTATATGGTCTAATTATATGGATTATATTAGTTTTTAGTTTATTCTATTGGGTATATCAGAATACCTTATGAGAGCTGCTAATTGCACATAACATAGGTTGCAATATTTTATTAGTGTGGTTTATTGATTTTTGTAGCACCTGATTAATATCTTTTATTGATATTATTGTCTTATTTCTAATTTGGGACGAATTAATACTCTGTGAGGAGGAGGATGTACACAGTGAAAGGGGTGAGGAATCGGACAATGAGGAGGAGGTGGACATCTTGCCTCTGTAGAGCCAGTTTGTGCAAGGAAAGATTGATTGCTTCTTTTTTGGTGGGGGCCCAAACCAACCAGTCATTTCAGTCACAGTCGTGTGGCAGACCCTGTCGCTAAAATGATGGGTTTGTTAAAGTGTGCATGTCCTGTTTATACAACATAAGGGTGGGTGGGAGGACCCAAGGACAATTCCATCTTGCACCTCTTTTATCTTTAATTTATCTTTGCATCATGTGCTGTTTGGGGACTATTTTTTAAATCTGCCATCTTGTCTGACACTGCAGTGCCACTCCTAGATGGGCCAGGTGTTTGTGTCGGCCACTTGGGTAGCTTAGCTTAGTCACACAGCTACCTCATTGTGCCTCTTTTTTTCTTTGCATTATTTGCTGTTTGGGGACTATTTTTTAAATCTGCCATCCTGTCTGACACTGCAGTGCCACTCCTAGATGGGTCAGGTGTTTGTGTCGGCCACTTGGGTCGCTTGGCTTAGTCACACAGCGACCTTGGTGCACCTCTTTTTTTCTTTGCATCATGTGCTGTTTGGGGACTATTTTTTAAATCTGCCATCCTGTCTGACACTGCAGTGCCACTCCTAGATGGGCCAGGTGTTTGTGTCGGCCACTTGGGTCGCTTAACTTAGTCACACAGCTACCTCATTGCGCCTCTTTTTTTCTTTGCATCATGTGCTGTTTGGGGACAATTTTTTTAATCTGCCATCCTATCTGACACTGCAGTGACACTCCTAGATGGGCCAGGTGTTTGTGTCGGCCACTTGGGTCGCCTAGCTTAGCCATCCAGCGACCTTGGTGCACCTCTTTTTTTCTTTGCATCATGTACTGTTTGGGGACAATTTTTTTAATCTGCCATCCTGTCTGACACTGCAGTGACACTCCTAGATGGGCCAGGTGTTTGTGTCGGCCACTTGGGTCGCTTAGCTTAGCCATCCAGCGACCTTGGTGCACCTCTTTTTTTCTTTGCATCATGTGCTGTTTGGGGACTATTTTTTTGAAGTGCCATCCTGTCTGACACTGCAGTGCCACTCCTAGATGGGCCAGGTGTTTGTGTTGGCCACTTGGGTTGCTTAGCTTAGCCATCCAGCGACCTTGGTGCAAATTTTAGGACTAAAAATAATATTGTGAGGTGTGAGGTGTTCAGAATAGAGGGGAAATGAGTGGAAATTATGGTTATTGAGGTTAATAATACTATGGGATCAATATGACCTCCAAATTCTATGATTTAAGCTGTTTTTGAGGGGTTTTTGTAAAAAAAAACACCCGAATCCAAAACACACCCGAATCCGACAAAAAATTTTCAGGGAGGTTTTGCCAAAACGCGTCCGAATCCAAAACACGGCCGCGGAACCGAATCCAAAACCAAAACACAAAACCCGAAAAATTTCAATAACAATATTTAACCACTTAACTGACAATTTTATCTCCAAATACCGCTCCAAAATTGTCGTTTTTTTTATGATTGATTTATGTGAAGAATAATTAAATAAATTATCCAAAATGATTTTCTTTTAACCCCCGCTCCCCCCCCCCCCCCCCCAAAGAAAAAAAAAATTAGCTAAAAAAAAATTCGGAAAAGCATTGATGATCGAAACATCGCAATCATTGATGTTCGGGACATCGCGATCTTCGCGACTTCCCGTTTTAGGCTTGCGGCCCTCAGCAGCCCCCGGAGTCCTTCGAGAAGGTGAGGGGCTGTGTTTTTTTTACATTTCACCAGCACGGCAGGCACTGAAGGGGAGGGTACCAGGAAGCAGAGGGACCGGAGGTCACTCTGAGAGCAGCAATTGCAGGAAGCTTAGCTTCTTGCTGCTGCACAGTGAGCTTTCTGACTGGTCTCATCAGATGCGACCATATCATGGAAAGCCCAGCCTGGTGTGGTCGCATCTGATGCGACCATGCCAGGTAAGTGGTTAAAAAGCTTACCCATAGGATCATTGTTGCTTATTTGTAATCAAAGAACAATATTGTTTTTTCATTATATTAACCTCTTCAGTGTCATGTCCGGAAAATTTCCGGGGCAGCTGCGCTGTGCAGACTGGCAATCCTGGAAATTTTCCGGGGCATGCCACTGCTCCCCCTCCCTCCACCTTACACTCCACTCGGCTGGTAGACTAGAAGAATGACGCGATCGCGTCATTCTGCAAAACTCCGCCAGCAAAGCGGAGTACAAGGGAGGTGGGGGGGGGGGGAGAGGATTACAGTGCTGGCGGACCTTTGCCTGCCAGCAAACTCTACCTGGTTGATTACCATCGGTGGGTTATTCATCGATGGTGACCATCAATGGATAACCTCGATGGTGTAAAACCATCTGGAATGGATCCATCGATGGTTTTACCCATCGATGGTCATCCCTGCACTACTGTACAAATGAAAACCAGGGGGCATGGCTTAGCGGGTGTCAGGGGGTGGAGCTAAGCTCTGTGCCCTGACACTTTGAGAACTTTTTTTTTTTAAATCGGCAGCACTGAACCATCGATTGCGGGAAACCATCTGGTTCTCCCCCATCAATGGTAAAAGTCTTCAACATTGGTCATAGACCATTGATGATTTTGAATCATCAATGGTCGGTGGCCATCCCTAGCTACCCCTAGGCAACGAGCATTTCCTAGGCAACGAGTATTCCCCAGGCAACGAGCATGGGTCCCAGAGCATAAAAACCCTGGCAAAAAGCATGACACAGCGCATGAAACCCCTGGCAACGCGCAGGTAAAAAAATTTAAAAACCTGCCCTGGGAGGTGTGGCCAAATTCCAAAAACCCGCCACTGAAGGGGTTAAAGGGGCAATACTAATTGTTAATTAATACTTAAATATGCTTTCAAGATGGTGCAACATTTATTATTGTATGGCTATATAAAAGGTGCCCACATCATCAAATAATTCATGATGCCCCATCATAATCAAATTTTTAAATGTGCCCCTTAAAATTGCCCCTGTAATCTAAATATTAAATGATACCCTTTTCAGACAGAAATGTCTGAAAGTCCCAGCTATTACCCAGCATTTTTGTGCCGGGTAATTTTGCCGATCCCTGCTTGACCCCCCTTTTACACAGACAAGCAAATTACCGGGTCAAGAATTTCTACCCGATAATTTGCAGATTAACACGGATATTTTGTCTGTGTGGAAGGGTCAACCCTGGTCAAAATTCCCGGGTCTCCGACCCTGGTAAATTCCTTGGCGAAGTCCCGGGACTTTCAACCCAGGTTGACCATTTCACACAGAAAAAGGACACGTTTATCTGCAAATTACCGGGTAGAAATTCTTAACCCTGTAATTTGACTTTCTGTCTGAAATGGGTGTCATATTGCTCTCTTCATAAAATTAAACAATGATTTCCCCCCTAATACATACCTCCCAACATTTCGGCTAGGTGTTGCGGGACAGTAGGGCGGCGAAGCCACACCCGAGTTTGTAAAGGGGCATGACCTACGGAAAAGGGGGGGCTTGGCTTCGTGGGAGTGCCGCGATCACTAGCCAGGCCACCATTTTCATCACTGAGGGGGCAAGCCCAGCACTCTCTGAGCTGCTGGCATGCCCCCACTCCCTCTGTCTCCAGTGAATCGACGCTGAGCAGGACAGCGAGTGACAGGAGTCTACCAACTACCCTCCCACCGCGGGACACTGTGGCCCGCGGGTGGGACAGTCCCAAAAAAACAGGACTGTCCCACGAAAATCGGAACAGTTGGGAGCTATTGCTAATATATTAGTAAAATAGTATCAGCGGTTCCGATTACAGGTTGAGTATCCCATATCCAAATATTCCGAAATACGGAATATTCCGAAATACGGACTTTTTTGAGTGAGAGTGAGATAATGAAACCTTTGTTTTTTGATGACTCAATGTACACAAACTTTGTTTAATACACAAAGTTATTAAAAATATTGTATTAAATGACCTTCAGGCTGTGTGTATAAGGTGTATATGAAACATAAATGAATTGTGTGAATGTACACACACTTTGTTTAATGTACAAAGTTATGAAAAATATTAGCTAAAATTACCTTCAGACAGTGTGTATAAGGTGTATA